>NC_026006.2:53275242-53538233 GCF_000442705.2 Elaeis guineensis | reverse complement strand
GATTTTGATCTGATTTTGATGGATGCGTCGATTCGATGGACGTTCGCGGCTCCTGCCTGGGGCGGATCAGTTGGGGATTTCGATTAGGGTTTGGAATTAGGGCTCCCGCCTTGGGGCCTTCCCTTAGGCCGCGTCCATGCTTTGTTTGTGGTTCGTTGATCTGTTGCGCTTCTTATTGCGATTTGAAATCTCTATCTTTGGATTTGGGGCAAATGCTTGGTTTTATGATCGGGATCGTTGACACACGGACGTTAAGCTCGGGTTTATTTTGATCGATCTGTTGATTTCTGTTGATATCATATCCTTGAAGAGAAATTTTGATAAAACTTTGATCTTTTTTTTGTGGTAAGCATAAAACTTTGTTCTTGAAGATGACGAGATTTCATCCATTTTCCTATGCCATGGGATCAAATCCCAAATTCTTGATGTCGTAGTTTTGTGCCTGAAATCGAGGATTTGACTCTTCCTTGATTACAGGGTGTATGTTCTGATAGTTTTTGATCTTCTTAATGGTGGACAGTTTTCTGATGTCTGTCTATCTTAGATGCTGGATTTCATTGGAAATGGTTGTCAAAAAGAAACTTCCATTGTTAGTTAGCCATGGCTTCGGGATTGATTCGATCGTTTCATCTAAACTAATGAATTATTTATTTGCCCATCTGCTAATAATTGTCCTGATAATTGTGTGTTACTGTCCTGGTCAATGCATATCAACAAACGCGTTCGTAACTACTGTTCTTTGTTCCATGTAATCTTCTGCTCCTGCTCGCTTCTGTTATTGAATCTATTGCCACTCTTATATTTTTATTTGTCAAACTGAGAAACAGGATTGGCTAACCGTAGAAACAACAGCGGGTAACCGGGTTGGTATTAAAATTTATTAGCGAGTGTAGTACATCCAATGCATAAACAGGAAAGAAAATTGAGTATCTTTCTTTATTTTTTTATATTTTTGCTTGTTTTGATTTAAAGGGTGTTAACTTATATTTTGAGGTCATTCATGTGTAAGCAGAAACTCCTGTTGGCTCCTTTTTACTTCATATGCCAGTAGGAAATAAAACTCACATTTGTGATTCCCACTTTTTTTTTTTTTTTTTTAAAGAGTAAATTACAAAACCCCCCTGCTAGTATTAGGGGCTAATTACGCTTACACCCAATAGTTTGAGAAAACCTACACTTGCCTGCTTAGGTTTATTTTCATCGAACACTTTAACCTATAACTTACGGAATATTGGTCAAATCTTTAACCTTAAATAGGACTCTCGAATGCCATGTCAGGAAAATTTTTAAAATGACCAAGATAACCTTAAGTGACATAACAGCTAGTGCAATTTCGACTTTTCATATGAGGTACATGGTTTCATTATCGCCGTTAATTTAACTGGCTATAAGTGTAGGTTTTACAAACTATCAAATGCAACTGTTATAAATGTAAATATTAGGAGGGTTTTTGTAATCTAATTCTTTTTTTAATATTAAATAAACCACATTTTTGAGAGCCAGTATGTCAATTCAGATGGGATCATTTGCTGCTTGATATATATTTTTTTTAATATTTTCAAGTCAGTACAAGTTGATGAGTATTACTGAAATGCCTCCACTCATATAGCCAACCAGTCTGAAACAGATTTGTGCCTGTTTCAGCTCTATTTGATTATTTGGAGGAAATCTAGGATAATTAGGGCTTCTATAAATATAGTAAAATTGATTTTGAAATATGTGATTTTATTGATTTTCCTAGATACTGCCTGCAATTCCTAATTAGATTGCTAGTTGCTGAGTTTTGTAGTTTACTTAAGCAACACATATGCGGAAAGAACTGTAGGAAAAAACAATTGCATATTGCCATTATCTTGACAATCCATGTGATAGATTAAGTTTTATATTAAGTTGTTCGATGACAAGATTCATATAGTTATGCTTCATCCTAAAGTTAATAAATGGAAGTTATAATAATCTTTGATGATTTAGCATTTGTTAACCTCTTGATGGAATAAAGGATAATATCCTTGCAAACAGATGGCCTTGTGATTCATGACTTAGTCTTGCTTATAGAAATAACAGGAACATTAGTAAAGTGTCTGTATATCAGCAATCATGTTGGAAATGCTCTTTGGTTTGTGGTATATGGATGAAGTATGCTATGTTGAAGTTATTAATACTTCACACAATCATGTACATGAATGTACAGTCCTTTGGTATGAGGTAGTCAAAACTAGTTGTTGGTAAATTTAGTTTGTTTAAGTATGACTCTCTTGTTTGACTGTAGATGATATTCATGGATGACCATGTATCTTCTTTGCTTCTTAGAGAAAATTTTTAGATCGTCCGTGAAGATTCTAGAGTATGTATATATGGTTTACTATATATTACCAACTTTTTTATAGTGCTCCTGACTGTTTTAGGATTTGTATGCAATTTGTGAAAAGCTATGCTTCAGAAAGTTGTTGGGTTCTAAGAGCAAAATTGAAGTGGAGATGAGAGGAAGCATAAAATGTGAAATTGTCAGTGTTCCTTTTTCTTCTCTCTGTCTCTCTAATGTGCGACAATTGTGCAGGCATGCATGCTGTTTTGCACATCTAGATTTGATAGGATACACTCTAATTATCTAAGTTCACCTTTTTAATAAATCAATAATTGCTGTTAGGTTGTTTTAAAGATAGTCATAATATCTTTGTTGACTGAGGAAGCTTGTCCTAATAAATTTTATAGAAGTACTACATAATAGATATCTTGATCCATCAAGATTTTTGTCCGATCTTATTGTTTTAATGGTAATTTAATGAGTCTTCTCCTTTCTCTTGCAAAATACTCTGTCCTAATAATTTCTAAGATTTTAATATTTCCAACTTTATGCTATGTGGCTGAATGGGTCTGAAATGGATATTCTTGGCAATGTGTATTGGTCTGATATCATGTTTCTTGGTAATTTGAGTTTTTCCATCTTTTATCATTTCTCTTGTGAATGCTTGCTTTTCTGGCCTTCTAGAGTTAGAGAATGTGGTGGCCAAATAATTGTTTAACATTTTGGTAATTTGAAATGTAGCTTTTGATGGGTCTGGTTAAGAAATTCAAGAAGCTTGTTGGTTATGATGGGGATACAAGTTTATATAGTGATGTGCCTTAATATTACAAGGTGTCTTCAGAAAATATTCTAAAAATTAGATGGGTTTTATGAAGAATTCATGAACCTTATGAGTTGTAATAGGATTACAAGTATAAAGCTGTAACTTCATAATGAATAACGATTTTTTAAAATTTCATAAGGCAAATGTCGTTATAGGATGCAACTTTAGAGAGTTCTAAGTCATCATTGTAATGCAGTTTTAGCAAAATTATGAAAACTTTGATTGGTTTTGTTAAGTATAAAGCTTATGAATCATGATCGGGATAAAAGTTTAGTGGCAATCCTTACAATACAACTGAGTCTTTATCAAAATGTTTAGGAATTAGATTAATCTGTTTTAAGAAAATTCATGAAGCTTGTAAATTGTGGTATCTAGGGAGTGCGAGTATTACACAATCATGATGAATGCTTATTAAAATTGAACCTTTTCTTATTTGTTTTCATTTTTGATGTAAGGCATGTTGTTATTACTTTGCTGACATCCATTAATGCAGTTTTTTGTACTCTTCACTTAAGGAAATCTTATCTGCATTATTCTGTATAACTCAATGATAAATCACCGTTTTCTTTTAAGCGCTCATCATGTCATATAACCTTTTTGCCGTGGTGAAATTGTAGCATGCATATATGCTGCTGTCTCTTTTATGTATGACTTGCTGCTTTTATTATCACTTGTATTTAAATATCTTGGATGAAGCATTATTTTTTAAACAGGGAACACAAACCACACTGTTTCACCCTATTTTATACCAAACAAGATAAAGTAGGCTCGGCTTCTTCTTGTTTTAGGTATTTGTTAGGTTTCGTCAGGTAGATGCTGTCTAAGTTGAATATAGTATGCTTCTGCTGAATATCATCTAATTATTTAAAATCTGGCAAAAGTGCTTAGCTGAATGATGAGCCTACTTTGCCAAACCCCCAGTCCGATGCTGCTACAATCCATCCTCCGATCCACCGCCTTCGCCGTGGCTAAAACCCGAAGGCCTTTGTCCTTCCTGTCCTATCTCCTTGGCCACACTGCCGCGGCGGCGGCAGTGGCGATGTCGGTGGTCCTGTCCCGCTCCTACTCCAAGGCCAAGACCAAGACCACCACCACCACCAAGGGCAAGGTCCGAGTCGAGGGCCCCCATGGTGCGGACACCAGAGTCATCAAACATCGGCAACATGATTTAAATTCGATTTGGATCGAAGAAGCCTCATTAGATTGATTCTACTTCAGCTATTTATTTTCAGTCAATAAATTTTTAATGCATTTAGCTTTGGGTCCATAGGGCCATACTTGGATTTGTCCATGTCACCTTTGGAGCCACCACTCTCCACATGCCAAGAGAAGAAATATGCATGCTAGCGTGTGCCGTGCTTATGCCAAATTGTGTCAAGCATCAAGCACCCACATGGAGTTTCATTTCTTTCCTAGAATTTCTTAAGAGTTCTTGGCTACTTACTTATTTTGTTGAGGGTTGATTTTTTTTTTCATGGTAGATTATTTTATCACATATAATGCTTTACTTTTTTATGGAGGGCTGATTTCTTCTTTGTAAAAGATAAGAGATTCTTAAAGAAACAGGATCCTTAGAGTCCTATATAAATCCTTGTATCTTTCATGAAGAGAACAATGAATAATTTTACAAATTCCACAAATACTTGTGTTAATCGCTCCGAGAGGGAGAGGGTGTGAGACCCAAAATCGTCTCACAAGGAGAGGGTGTGAGGCTCACTTTCTATCCTACTCCTTCTACTTAAGATTCAGTGTTCCTGCGACTCTGATTCGACTCCACCATCTACCCACGCAAGCCTATTCTGCCAAGAAAGATCTGTCTCCTCCAGAATTTTCATCTATCATGCTGAGAGGGAGTGATTTCTTATTCTACAGATCATATGCTGTCAAGGACCTTCGTTCCTTAATAGTTGATTTTTGATTTTTTTTTTTAATCCGATGTTGGTAAAGACCTAGTTCTTTATCGATGGATCTGTTTGGTTAAAAGATTAAGAGCCCTAATCAGAGTAGTTTTTTAACTACTACGATTCGGATTCTTATCACTTTCTTAGATTTTTTCACGGGTTTAATGTTTTATTTTCTTTCGTTCCATTTATATTTCTTTTTGCCTTTACTCGTGAGCATGTTTAATTTCTGCTATCTATTTATGAAATTCTCTATTGCTAGTTGTTTACTGATCTCTCGAATGGCATTCGTCTGTATCATTTAGATTGATCTCGCTTTAGTCTTGTATCAATCAATCATACCTCCTGAACAGAGTATAGGCAACTATACTGTCTGTCCTGAGAATAATGAGCCCCTGACCGGACGTGATTTGTTGTTGATGAACAGAAGAGAGCTTGATCTTAGGATTGATTTTTTTTTCTCTCTTTTAGGATTGTCCCGCATCAATTTGGTATCAGAGCCGGTTGATTAGGATTTAGTTTAAATTCAGCAATTTAAATTTTCGCAAGTTAAATTTTCGCACTCTAAATTTCTATTCAAGCATTTTAATTTTTATTACACTTTATTTCTGCATCTTAGAGTTGCATGACCACTAGATCAGATACCTGGTACCAACATCCTACTTCCCACCCAACACCAATATGGATCTCAATATAGCAGCCATCATAATGCTCTGACTGAAAATTTGATGACATAAAAAATTTTATGAAAGCCATGACGAGAGAATAGTGTATTAGAAGAAGTTAGGCAGAAACAACCTGAACCTGAGTCTCCCGACTACCTATAGGACAAAGAGGTAGGAATCTAGAACTTGATCATCTATAGGGGCACGCCCGCACCATAACCAGTTCGATCAAGATGAGCATATTTTAGGAATGTGAAGTCGAAGCTTCAAGTTTTGATGGTTGTCTAGATCCGAGAGAGTACCTAGATTGGAAATCAGGTATGGATCACTATTTTGGATGGTACGAAATGTCTGAAGCAAGGAGAGTTAGGTTTGTAGGATGAAATTGGTTAGGCAAGTCCGACTTTATTGGAAAATGTTGAGCGTCTTCTCAATCAGAGAAGAAAGATCGATAGAAACTTGGGATGAGATGAAAAAAATTCAGAGAGAAGTACCTCCCCATCTCTTACCAACAAAGACTTTTAGATCAATGGCAGAAGCTTACTCAAGGAATAGATCAGTCATCGAGTATATCACGAGTTTGATGAATACCTCATGAGATGTGGAGTAGCCGAAGATAGGTTGTTACTTATCTAATTTAGAGCTGGATTACGAGAAGATATTCAGCGTGAGCTTTTCTGCGAGAGGTAATCAGTTGGAAAAGCTTATCAACTTGTCTTAGATTTTGAAGATTTTTAGATATTCGACTCCCCGTCGTCCTGAACCAATCGAGTAACCCCTTCTGGATCGAGACCTAATATTAATCAAACTCCTAGTAACGGACCTCCACTTACAAATCTATTGGGAGAAAAGAAGATAAAGGAAAAGAGCTATAGGAGAGTTATCAAAAGGAAGTAGTTCTCGATCCCATTGCTTCAAGTGCCATGGTTACGGTCATTTGCTGCACAATGCCCCAACCGATCATTATTCTTAGAAGAATTAGAAGGAGAAACTCTAGAAAATATTGAGGAGAAAGTTTATGAAGCTGATCCAGATTTAGCCGAGTAATTTGAGAGTACTGAGGACATCCTAGGTTATGCCACACCTGAGTCAGACCTTAGGCTTGGAGTCGTTAGGTATGTCCTAACCAAACTAAAGAAAGTGAAGACTGGCGTAGGACCTCTATTTTTCATACCTTCATAAAATTTGACGATAAAATTTGTAAGGTGATCATTGATAGTGGTAGCTGTATCAATGCCATCTCCACCGACACGGTTAAGCGATTAAGATTAACTCCTGTAGATCATCCCAGTCCATACCGTGTGTCTTGGATTGATTCCTCTCTATTCCATTAAATTTAGATGCCGTGTGCCCATCCAGCTTCATTCCTATCAGGATCATGTGTGGTGCGATGTCTTACCCATGGAAGTCGGAAGTATCATATTAGGTCGGCCTTGGCTATTCGACAATGATGTTATGATTTATGGCCGTACCAACTCCTGTAGCTTTACTCATCAGGGTAAGAAGATCACGATTAATCCTTCCCACTAAGGCTACTAATAGAAAGATAGGCGATGGATCAAAAAAAATCTTAAGAAGAAAAGCCTCAATCTGATAGGTGCTAAAGAATTAGAGACGATCATGAGTGAAGGATCACCAGTTTGGATGCTTGTTGCTAGAGAAGTTCGTGAGGATTCTAAGGTAGATTATCCTAAGGAAGTAGCTAGCCTTCTTACTGAGTTTCATGATGTCTTTCCTAAGGATCTTCCAGATTACTTACCGCCTATGAGAAACATTCAACATGCCATTGATTTAGTTCCTGGATCTATCCTACCCAACTTGCCCCACTATAGGTTGAACCCTAATGAGCATGCCGAGCTACAAAGACAAGTTGGAGAGCTGATAAAAAAAAGATTTGTGAGGGAGAGTTTGAGTCCTTGCGCGGTTCCTGCACTACTGACTCCAAAGAAGGATGGTACATGAAGAATGTGCATAGATAGCCATGCCATTAATAAGATCACCATTAAGTACCGTTTTCCCATCCTAGGTTAGATGACATGTTAGATATGATGGCCGGATCCACTATCTTTTCTAAGATCGATCTTAAGAGTGGTTACCATCAAGTAAGGATTAGACCGGGAGATGAGTGAAAAATTGCTTTCAAGATAAAAAATGGTTTATATGAGTGGATGGTGATGCCATTTGGATTATCTAATGCCCCTAGTACCTTCATGAGGTTGATGACCCAAGTACTATGACCATTTATAAGAGTATTTGTAGTCGTATATTTTGATGATATTTTGATCTATAGTCGAACTAGGGAAGACCATTTAGATCACCTCCAAAGAGTGTGTCAAGTTCTTAAAACAGAAAGCTTGTATGCTAATCCTAAGAAGTGCGCTTTTATGACAGACCATATCATCTTTTTAGGTTTTGTTGTTATCTCTAATGGTGTATCTGCTGATCCTGAAAAGATTAGAGCAATAGTTGAGTGGCCGGTGCCCAAGAGTGTGCATGACGTGCGGAGTTTTCATGGATTAGCAACCTTTTATCATAGGTTCATAAAAGGGTTTAGCACCATAGTCACTCTGATCACTGACTGCATTAGAAAAAAAATTTTTGAATGGACTAGGGCAGCCAATAGAGCCTTTCTAGACATCAAGGACAAGATGACTCATGCCCCAATCTTACGTCTCCCTGATTTTTTTAAGGTTTTTGAAGTAGCGTGCGATGCGTTAGGAGTTGGGATTGATGGTGTCCTTAGTCAAGAAGGTCATCCGGTAGCATACTTTAGCGAGAAACTTAACGATTCTAAACTCAAGTATTCTACCTATAATAAGGAGTTTTATGCGGTAATTCAAGCTTTAAGATATTGGAGGCATTACCTACTACCGCAAGAATTTATTTTGTACTCTGACCATGAGGCCCTTAGATTCCTGAATTCTCAAAAGAAATTGAATCATAGACACGGTAGGTGGGTCGAGTTTTTGCAAGCCTATACTTTTATTTTGAAACACTATGCAGGTGTAGAGAATCGTGCTGCTGATGCCCTGAGTCGTCGTCATACTTTGCTGTTCACCGTTAGTATAGAAGTTGTTAGTTTTGATAAGGTTAAAAAAATTATGAGGAGTGTCCAGATTTTGGTGACATACTTACCGCTTTACGTAAGGGGCCATCTAGAGAACGTAGTGAATATACCCTTCAGGATGGTTACCTATTTAGAGAAACTAGGCTGTGTATCCTCCGTACATCTTTAAGAGATTTTTAGTTTGGGAATTACATGCGAGAGGATTAGCTGGACACTTTGGTAGGAATAAAACTATAGAGTTGGTAGAAGCCCAGTTCTTTTGGCCAAGTTTGAAAAGAGATGTTGCCCGAATTATTGCCCAATGTAGAACATGTGCCGTGGCCAAGCAGAGAAAATAAAACACCGACTTATATACACCCTTACCTATACCAGACTGTCCTTGGCAAGATGTTAGTATGGATTTTGTTTTGAGATTACCTAGGACAGCTAGGAAGCATGATTCTATTCTAGTGGTTGTAGATAGATTTTCAAAAATGACTCATTTCTTGCCCTGTTGCCAAACGTCTGATGCGTCGAAAGTTGCAAGGATATACTTTGATGAGATTGTTAGACTACATGGATTGCCTAAAACCATTATTTCTGATAGGGATGTTAGATTTATGAGCTACTTTTGAAAAACCCTATAACATCTTTTAGGCACAAAACTAAAGTTTTCTTCTGCCTATCATCCGCAAACAGACGGCAGACCGAAGTGGTTAATAGGAGTCTTGAAAATCTTTTGCGTTGCTTGATTGGGAAACATATGGGTAACTGGGATCTTTTGCTGCCCCGAGCCAAATTTGCATATAAGGTCCATTGGCATGAGTCTTTTTGAAGTAGTTCATGGATATCAACCTAGAAAACCAATAGACCTCATCCCACTACCCATGCATGCTAGAATTTTCGAATCTGCAGAGTCATTTGCACAGCATGTCAAGAGTCTGCATAAAGAGATCAGTAAAAAAATTAGTATGAGTAATAAAGTTTATAAACAGAATGCAGATTCTCATCGACGTGTTCAAGAGTTTGCAGAGGGAGACTATGTGATGGTTCGATTGAGGCCTGAACGGTTTCTCCCCAGAACCGTGAAGAAGTTACATGCCCGAGGAGCAGGTCCGTTTAGGATCATAAAGAAAATCAGATCAAATACGTATGTTGTGGACCTACCTTCTGATTTTGGAATTAGCTCTACTTTTAACATTACAGATCTTGTCGCCTATAAAAAATCAACTCGGATACCTAGTGAGCCATTTGAGCTTGAACCAACCTTTGAGAGCGAACCTATCTCTGAGTGTCCACCAGCCAAAATGTCAGCAAAATATGATCAGATTGAGAGAATTTTGGATGAGCAGATCCTTTCCACCTGGAGTCGAGGCTATCAGCGGCATCTGGTCAGATGACGAGGTCGATCGGAGTCTGAAGATACCTGGATCACTCGAGAAGAGCTGCGACGCATTGATCCCGATCTACTTGAGCGTCACCAGAGCGGAATCGATCCACACTCGACAGGGTCAAGTTTTTTCCACCCCGGGAGAATTGGTGCGGACACCAGAGCCATCAAAAATTGGCAACATAATTTAAGTTTGATTTGGATCGAAGAAGTCTCATTAAATTGATTCTACTTCAGTTATTTATTTTCTGTCAATAAATTTTAATGCATTTGGCTTTGGGTCCATAGGGCCATACTTGGATTTGTCCACGTCACCTTTGGAGCCACCACTCTCCACATGGCAAGAGAACAAATATGCATGCCAGCAAGTGCCGTGCTCATGCCAAGTTGTGTCAAGCATCAAGCACCCACATGGAGTTCCATTTCTTCCTTAGAATTTCTTAAGAGTTCTTGGCTACTTACTTATTTTGTTGAAGGCTGATTTCTTTCCTATGGTAGATTATAATGCTTTATTTTTTTATGGAGGGTTGATTTCTTCCTTATAAAGATAAGAGATTCCTAAACAAACAGGACCCTTAGAGTCCTATATAAATCCTTGTATCTTTCATGAAAAAAATAATGAATGATTTTACAAACTCCACAAATACTTATGTCAATCGCTCCGAGAGGGAGAGAGTGGGAGACCCAAAATCACCTCACAAGGGGAGGGTGTGAGTTTCACTTTCTATCCTATTCCTTCTACTTAAGATTCAGTGTTTCTGCGACTCTGATCGACTCCACCATCTACCCACGCAAGCCTATTCCATCAAGAGAAGATCTGTCTCCTCCAGAATTTTCATCTGTCGTGCTGAGAGAAGGAGTGACTTCTTATTCTACAGATCATACGCTGTCAAAGACCTTCGTTCCTTAACAGTTGATCTTTGATTTTTTTTTTTTTAATCCGATGTTGGTAAAGACCTAGTTCTTTATCGATGGATCTGTTTGGTTAAAAGATTAAGAGCCCTAATCAGAGTAGTTTCTTAACTACCACGATCCGGATTCTTATCATCTTCTTGAATTTTCTCACGAGTTTAATATTTTATTTTCTCTCGTTTCATTCTTATTTTTTTTTTGCATTTACTCGTGAGCATGTTTAATTTCTGCTATTTGTTTATAAAATTTTCTATTACTAATTGTTTACTGATCTCTCGAACGGCATTCGTCTGTATCATTTAGATTGATCTCGCTTTAGTCTCGTATCAATCAATCACGCCTCCTGAGCAGAGTATAGGCAACTATACTGTCTGTCCTGGGAATAATGAGCTCCTGGCTGGACGTGATTTGTTGTTGATGAACAGAAGAGAGCTTGATTATTAGGATTAATTTTTTTTTTTAGGATTGTCTAGCATCAATCAGGAAGACTTCCACCGTCTGAAAGATATTTCGATGCCGAAGCAGAGGGAGCTCGTCACCGAGCAGGCCCTGTACGACACCGGTCTCAGCCCGGTCCCTCACTTAGGTCCGTTTTCCGCCTTCCTTCTCCTTTCTTCTTTCCTTTCCTTTATGGTGCTGACCATCTGTCGTCATTTGCAGATATGCCACCGAGGACGAGACTGACGGTAGCCGACATACGGCAGTACGCCGTACGGAAGAGGCCGGCACAAGGGGCTGGGCCGTCGCGGCCTCCCAAGAGGCCCCAAGTAGCTCCGTCAAGCGAGCCGACTGGGTCAGAGGCGGAGCCCGTCATTGCATTGTCGGCACCGACAGTGCTCGTCGAAGTCCCATCCGAGGGACCGTCGGGCGAGGGTGCAGCCTCGTCTGAGAGAAGGGTGGCCGAGGAATCGATCGAGAACGTGCCGGATGTTCAGCCGGTGGAGGACATTCGGGAGGAGGCGCACGAGCCCGAGCAACCCGTGTCCATTGCTGCTGCACCTTCGGGGGATACCCGGTCAGGCTCAAGTATCCCGTCCTTCTCCGACATCAAGGCCTGGATGTCCGACCGAGGGAAGGCCCCGATGGCATCCGGCGACGAAGGAAGGTCGACGGTGGTGGGGGGTCGACCGACTTACCACTTCCTGAAGGTGCGTCGGGCCTGGCCAACCATGACTTGGCCAGAAAGCTGTGCCAGGCGCTCCTTCTCCCGACCAACATTGAGGCCATGAAGAATCAGCAGATCTCCAATATGCTGTCTTCATTTTACCCGATGATGATTCGGGTGAGTCTCTCTCTTCTTTGTTTTCATTATTGTTTCTGTGAGTTCGGTCTTCTGACGGTCGGTCTTGTTTTGTGCAGCTGATTTACAACATATTCGAGCTAGAGGTCGGATATTGAAAATTCGATGATCTGCGTGCGGTTTGGAGAGACAAGGTCGCGGCCGCTGAAGCCGACAGGGTCATTCTGGTCGACCAGCTGCAGCAGTCGGTCGATCGGGAGGGCCGGCTTGAGTGGGAGGTCTCCCGACTCACAGAGGAGGTCTCCCGACTCACGGGCACCTTGGTGACTTCGGAGTCCGAGCTGCAGTCGACCCGGGACGATGCCAAGAAGAAGTCCCGAACCGTCCGTCGGCTTCGGCACGAGAGGGACAGCTTCACCAAGGAGCTGAAGGCCGAACGCGAGCAGCTCCGAGTAAGCCTCGGGAACCTCGCTAAGGCCGAAGAAGGTCTGTCCGTCGTCCAGGCCGACGCAGGCATCGTGAGAGCGGAAGCGAAGTCGGTGAAGGAGGCCATGGGTCGGGCTGTAGAAGACTTCCGCGACTCGGAAGAGTACCGGGAGGAACTTCTGGAGAGCGGCTTCCTCTCGTATCGAATGGGGTACGAGGATGCTCAGGATGCCGTTCGAAGCTTGTACCCGGAGCTTGACCTTGGCAGCATCGTTCTGCCAGAGTCGGAGGCCCCAGCTACGGAGGAGACGGCGGACCCATCGTCGGGAGGTCGCACCACCAGAGCGGAAGCCGAAGCAGACGCGGAGCAGGCCACCGAAGGTCGAGCAGCTCTGACTCCTGAAGCCCGAGTAGATTCGCCATCCGCCCCTAACCTCCGCCCAATGGAAGAGGCGGATTCTGAGGACTAGTCGGTCTTCTATTTTTTTTTACTTCGATTTATCATACTTGTATTCGGGCTTCGGCCTAGTTTTGTAAACTTGACTCGAACTTCAATGAAATCAAAGTCAAAGTCTTTTGGACTTGAACTTTTCTCCTTTGTATGTCTCTCTTCTTTCATGTGTCGTGGAATGCTTTTGAACACATAAGTCGCTAGCCCGATAGATTAGTTAGGATGTTCGGTAATGCGTGCCGCCACGAAGGCAGAGCAAATCCCGACTTTGGATCAGCCCCCCGACGGTCGAGGGCTTAAGTCGGACGTCCGTCGCCCGATTGTGAGTCAGGCGTGCTCGTCGAGTCGAAAGCCGACCGACCGTCGGGCAAGACTCGATGGTCGGATCATTTCATGGGGTCCGACAGTCGAATATCTTTCGATGCGTTCAGTCGAATGGCGACCGACGTGTTTAGTCGGGGAAGCGATGATAAGTCGGATCCCGATACCCTTACGTCGGGTACTTATGTCGCGCTGCGTGATAGACGGTGGTAAGTCGAATATCCTTCGACCTACCGTAGCTCGATCGGTAAGTCATGAACGCGACAGTGGTCGCATCGTGTGATAGACGGTGGTAAGTCGAATATCCTTCGACCGACCGTAGCTCGGTCGGTAAGTCGCGAATGCGACAGCGGTCGCGCCGGCATTTTGCCTTTCTTGGTCGGGGCTGAGTCGGCGAGTTAGCCGATCGTTTGGCCCGAAAGTTCGACCGTAGAAGGAGAGTAACTCCCGTTGTCATGGATATTTCGGCCCTTGTAAGCGTCCGATGCATCGTCGACGATCGGGCCATCGGTTCTGAGCGGGACGTTAAGTCTGAGTCGGGACGTCGGGACTCGTACTTCTTGACGAGCACCGATCATCAGTCGAAGAGTCAAGACTCCAAAATTTGAAACTGAATTTGTATTTTGAGTGAACAGGTACAAAATTCATTGGTGATACAACTTTAGGTTATCGGCATTCCAGGTCCGGGAAATGGGGTCCCCTTCCAGAGTTTCTAGCCGATAAGCTCTTGGCCCGTAGGTGTCTGCTACCATGTAGGGCCCTTCCCAATTCGGAGCTAGCTTCCCTTGGTCTAGAGGCTTCGAGACTTCTGCCTTTCTTAGGACTAGGTCTCCAGGCCTGAAAAGCTTTGGCTTGACCTTGGCGTTGTAATATCGGGCTACTTTCTGTCAGTAAGAAGCCATGCGAAGTTGAGCCTCGCTCCGAAGCTCGGAGAGGAGGTCTAGGTCGGCTCTCCGGCACTCAGAGTTGTCTGGCTCTTGGTACTGCTCGATCCTAGTTGATGGCAGCCCGATCTCGAGCGGTATCATTACCTCCGACCTATAGGACAAACTGAAAGGTGACTCCTCGGTCGGAACACGGGGGGTTGTCCGGTAAGCCCACAGGACGGAGTTCAACTCCTCGACCCAGAGGCCTTTGGTTTCATTCAGTCGGGTTTTGAGCCCGTGTAGTATGGTCCGGTTGGTCACCTCGACTTCACCATTGGACTGTGGGTGCCCGACCGAAGTCAGTCGGTGCGTAATGTGAAACCTCGCGTAGAAGTCTCTGAAGTCCTGGTTGTCGAACTGTCGCCCATTATCGGTGATAATGGTATGCGGCAATCCGAACATGAAGATGATGGACTTCTGGACAAAGTCCTCCATCTTTCGCTCGGTAATCTGCACCAGGGGCTCGGCCTCCACCCACTTGGTGAAGTAGTCGATGGCGATGACTATAAACTTTCTTTGACCAGATACCGGAGGGAAGGGACCGAGAATGTCGACCCCCCACTGGGCGAAGGGCCATGGGGCGACAATAGGAGTGATTTGGCTGGCTGGTCGGTGTTGTACGTTAGCATACTTTTGGCATGGTTCACACTTTCGGACCAACTCAGCCGCATCCTTCCTCATGGTGGGCCAGTAGTAACCCTGCCGCAGGACCTTGTAGGCCAAGAATTTGTCTCCCAAGTGACTCCCGCAGATCCCTTCATGCACTCTCTGAGTGCGTAGTCTGCGTCGGTCGGTCTCAAGCACCTGAGCAAGGGAAGGGAGAACGACCTTTTGTAGAGTCGGCCATCCATCATCACGTATTGGGAGGCCAACCATCGAAGCCGTTTGGACTCCGTGGGATCTTCAGGACTAATCTCGTCGGTCAGGTACCGAACAATCGGATCCATCCAGTTTGGTTCGGCCGTCAGTTGTAGCACCTCCTCGACCTTGTCGATGCTCGGCTGCTCGAGATTCTCCACGAACGTTCGGCCCAAAGCGTCGTAAGCTGAAGTCGCCAGCCTGGAGAGTGCGTTGACCCGGGCGTTCTCCGACCTGGAGATATGGGAGATCTCGAAATATCTGAGGTGCGCCACAAGATCCTTCACTTTCTGGAGATATTTTGCCATTGCTGGATCTCGCGCCTCGAATTCGCCTTTGACCTGCCCCACGATTAGCTGAGAATCAGAGAATACCCGGAGGCTGTCGATCCCAAGTTCCTTCGCCATGCTCAAGCCGGCGAGGAGCGCTTCATACTCGGCTTGATTATTGGAGGCTTTAAAGTCGAATCGGAGGGCGTACTCAGTGACTACCCTCTCCGAGTTGGTGAGCAGGAATCCAGCCCCGCTCCCCTGAGCATTTGAAGCTCTGTCGATATGTAGTACCCAGGTGGACACCGGGTCAGGCTCGGGGACCGCAGCTCCTCCACGGTTCTCGCCTTCTGATCCTTGGTCGGTCGTCGGGCATTCTGCAATGAAGTCGGCCAGGACCTGGGCCTTTAAGGCAGGTCGCGATCGGTACTATATGTCGAACTCGCTGAGCTTCATCGCCCACTTCGTCAGTCATCTCGATGTGTCGGGCCGGTGCAATATCGCCCTCAGGGGTTGGTTGGTGAGGACCACAATGGCACGCGCTTGGAAGTATGGGCGGAGTCGTTGTGCGGAGACGGTCAGGGAGAAAATCATCTTTTCTATCTCCGAGTATCGAGCTTCAGCGTCGTGGAGCACTTTGCTGGTATAGTATATAGGTTGATGAATTCGGCTCTCGTTCTCTCGGACGAGCACTGAACTAACCACCTCGAGGAAAGTGGCCAAATAGAGATACAGTATCTCCCCGACCTCTGGCTTCACAAGCAACGACGGAGAAGCCAGGTACCTCTTCAGATCCTCAAAGGCCCGTCGGCACTCATCTGACCAAGAGAAGCCCTTCGCCTTCCTTAGGGTCTTGAAGAACGGGAAGCATCTTTCGGCCGACCGAGAGATGAATCGGCTGAGAGCGATGACTTTCCCATTCAACTGCTGGACCTTCTTCTTGGTGTTCGGGTGCCGCATGTCGATGATTGCCTTTATTTTCTCAGGGTTAGCCTCGATTCCACGTCGAGAAATGAGAAACCTGAGAAACTTCCCTGAGGTCACTCCAAAAGCGTACTTAGTCGGATTCAGCTTCATTCGATGTTGTCGTAGAGTGCGAAAAGCTTCTTCGAGATCTCGAACATGATCTGCAGTCTGCGCACTCTTTACCAGCATGTCGTCCACATATACTTCCATATTGCGCCCGATCTGGTCTTTGAAGACCTTATTGACGAGTCGTTGGTAGGTAGCTCCGACGTTCTTCAGTCTGAAGGACATCACTCTATAGCAGTAGAGGCCCTTGGGGGTCACGAAGGCAGTGTGCTCCTCGTCTTCGGATGCCATCCGGATCTGGTTGTACCCGATGAAGGCATCCATGAAGCTGAGCAGTCGATAACCGGACGTCGCATCCACCAGCTGGTCGATCTTCGGAAGTGGAAAGCTATCCTTCGGACAGGCCCGATTCAAGTCGGTGTAGTCGATGCAAATCCTCCACTTTCCGTTGGCTTTCTTCACCATGACAACATTGGCAAGCCAATCGGGATATGTAGTTTCTCTGATGAAGCCTGCCTCGAGTAGCTTGTCCACTTCTTCGTCGATGGCCTTCTATCTTTTTGGAGCAAAAGACCTTTTCTTCTGTCTCACCGGCCTCATCGTTGGGTCGATGTTGAGTCGGTGCGTTATTATCTCTGAGGGGATGCCCGACATATCTGCTGCCGACCAAGCGAATATGTCGTCGTTGGCCTTCAGCAGCTCCGCCAACCGTCGTCGTTCTGGGTCGGGTAGTTGAGACCCGACTCATACCTTTCGGTCGGGATTCTCCGCTATCGAGATGGGAATGAGCTGTTCGGCCGGTTTACCCCATTCTTCCTCCTCCTATTGGTCTAGCTTGTCGATCGTTAGGGAGCCCTTCAACTCCTCGCTTTGAGCGGAGATCTGAAAGCATCAGCGAGCGAGCTGTTGGTCTCCGCGCATCTCTCCGACTCCATTTTTGATCGAAAACCGAACCAGGAGATGATACGTCGAAACTATCACCCTGAGGGCATTTAGTCCAGGTCTTCCAAGTATGGTGTTGTAAGCCGAAGACACTTGGATGACCGCAAAAGTCAAATGGACTGTGCTTTGTCGTGGTTCGGTGCCAACCGTCATGGGCAAAGTAACTTCTCCTTCCATCGTGACAGCATTCCCAGCGAAGCCTATCAAGGGCGTAGAGATCCTCTTGAGTCGGTCGGTCGATAGTCGCATCCGGGAGAAGGTCGAGCAAAATAAAACGTTCGTTGAACTTCCATTATCTACAAAGATTCTTTTTACATCATAGTTCGCTATTGTTGCCGAGACAACAACAGCATCGTCGTAGGAAGTTTGGATGCCCCGAACATCTTCTTCTGTAAAAGTAATTACATCGTCCGGGTGCAGCTTCTTCATCAGCTCCCCTCCAGCAGACATCCCCGGGCCCAGTCGTTTGGAAATCATATTGATGACCCCGACCGTAGGCTGATTAGTCGTCGCTTCTTCAGTCGGCTGGGGTCGTCGGTCGGCAATGGGTTGAGTCGGCGGGTTCCTCCGAAACTTGCCGAGGTATCCCCGACGGATGAGAGCTTCGATCTCATCCTTAAGCTGGATGCATTGCTCGGTATTGTGGCCGTAGCCCCGGTGGAATCGGTAGTACTTTCGTCGGTCGAGGCCCTTTGCCTTCAGAGGCGGAGGCCGTCGCAGGTACTCTTTCCCTTCGATCTCCATCAAAATCTGCGCACGAGGAGCAGAGAGAGGAGTGTAGGAGTCATACCTGGGGCGTGTTGGCCTTGGACTCCGCCGTTGAGGCGACCTCTGGTTTCATCGCGGAGGCGAAACCCGACCGTCGGTCGGGGGCTTGCTGGGCCCGGCAGGGTCCCGACCCTTTCTTCGCTTCTCCTTCGGGCCCTTGAACTCGGTCAAGCACCGATCGGAGGCTCCTTCGTCCGTGCGCATGTACTTGTACGCGCACTCCAGCAGTTCGGCGTACGTCCGGGGGAGGGTCTTGTTCAAGGAGTAAGTGAATCGGGATGCCCTTAGCCCCCGTTTCATGACCGAGATGGCCATGTCTTCGTTGAGGTCCCGGACCTCAAGCGTGGCTGCGTTGAATCGCGTCACGAAGTATCGGAGCGTCTCATTTTCTCCCTGTTTGAGGAAAAAAAAGCTGTCCGAGGTTCGTGGCGGTTTCCGACTGGTGATGAAGTGGGCAATGAAAGAGTGCTCGAGCTGCCCGAAGGAGTGGATACTTCCCGATCGAAGACTGGAGTACCAGACCCTGGCAGCTTTGCGGAGCGTGGCGGGGAAGCCGATGCATAAAAGAGCGTCGGTCGCCCCCTGGATCGTCATGAGAGCTTTATAGCTCTCCAAGTGGTCAATTGGGTCGGTGGAGCCGTCGTAGGGCTCCACGTATGGCATCTTGAACCGATTGGGGATCGGTTCGTCGAGGATAAATTGGGAGAGAGGTTGGACGGTCTGGAAGTCGACGTCGTTCGAAGACTTCTGCCCGTCCACCTGCAGCTGGGCAAGCCGATGGTCGATTTTCTCGAACCTGCATTCATAGTCGTCGATCCGTCGGTGTTGGGAGACCCCAGGAGTGGAGTCTCCAGAGGAGTCCGAGAGAGAGGCGGACGGCGTTCGCGGTCGCTTCTCCTTCCTTGCTCGTTCTAGTTGGGAGGGAGAAGGCCACCGAGACCGATGGGTGTCGCGCCGCGGCCACCCCTCCTCTCGGTAGAAGCACTGTGGCAAGTGCTCCTGCGGAGGCGACGAAGACCGATGCGGGTGTCGACGGCTGCTCTTGGAGGGCATCGAACGTGCCGCCGGTTGCTCGACAGGTGAAGACGGCAGCCGGATCGATTGTTGCTGAAGGCTTTTGACCGTGTCTGTCAGTACGGTCATCTGCCGCACGATCGCTGTGATCTGCGCCTCCGTGGTCACCGCGGGGTGTGGAGAGCTAGGTTCCGCCATGGAGGGTGGAGGAGAGGCCTCTTCCCGGTGGGAAGAGCGTCTCGCCGATCCAGTGACCCTCGACCACTGAGCTCTTGTCTTTGTCATCTTGGATCCCGTAGGGGTTACAATCCCTGATGCTGTCAATGAAGCACTAACTTGTCACTGCCCCCCTACCTGGCGCGCCAATCTGTTGTGGCCAATCCCCTCGTCGTCTGATCGTCGGGAACGAGCGCCTGCAAAAAAAAGTCCACACTGATCGGAGGTGGCTCTGGCGGGGACCCTCCGACGGTCAAGTCAGAGAGGAGACTAGGCAACAGTGAAAAGAAAACAAGGAGCTCAACGAGAGAGAGCGAGAGCTAGAGAGGAGGGGTTCAGGGGTTTCGAATGGACCTCTAGCACTGTTGCCTTCCCCGATATATATAGTGGAGCATGGTATGGCGCCGTCATTAATGGCGTGGACAATTGAAGAATTGTCAACTCACTTAAGACTGTCAGAGTCACCGTGAGGATGTCAAATCGCCGTGGGACTGTCAAATCGCTAGGGTTGACCCATGCCTTAGGTGGGATAATGCCCCTAGACGGCAGTGTCGCATGCCATTGTCAGGACTGACAGTTTCCGGAAGCCGTACGGCATCTGAGGGAGCCGACCGACTATAGGTCGGTGGCTGGTTGAGAGACGTCGGGTAGAAACTCGGGGCCCCTCCGACAGTCAGTCGGGCGCGTTGCCAGAGTCGGGCGTCGGACTCCATAGTGCAGCCGATCAAGAGAGAGAAGAAGGTCCGTCCGACTGACGTATCTTCGGTCGGTCAGTAACGGCAGCCGTCGGTCGGTCGGCAGAGTCGAGCGCCGGTCATGTAAGCCCGACGATGAGTCGGCGTGAGTGGAGTCGGTCGGTATTCTCCAACAATCGTATTGCTTCTATATTCTAATTATTTCCTTCTTTTGTTCTGATCTTTCACTTCTGGACATTCTTTGCTGGAGACATGATCGAAGCCTTTGGGTAACCCATTAGTCTCCCTTCTTTTGGTGTGGGTATGATCTAAGAAGACAAGCAAAGAATGCGGTGGAGGATGACGCGCAGACAATTTTCTCTTGGATGCTCACCAACACTACTTGTTATCTTTGTTTGATGGATGTGAGTAGTCTCATAGGGGCTGTGAGTAGTCTCATAGGGGCTGGCCGACTGGCTTTGGTGTCTCATCTATGTGAAGAAATTAGCCTGCTGATTGGATGGGGTAGTGGGGGCACAAAGAAAAATAGAAGTGGGAAATCTTCAAATAAGAATGGCTTCAAAACGTATAGCACTGTCATTTTTCTTAAGATTTTATTTATACCCACTGATTAAGTATGCAAGAAAAATATGCGATAAATCGGTAGGATACAATGGAGCTCAATGTTTGACCATATTTTGCCAATTAGAACTCACCCCTTTATCGAGAAAAGCCAGCCACCCAACCATTTCAATGAATTGGCTCGTTATATTTTAAAACAAAACATTATTGTTTTTCTTTATTATTTTGAAAATATCCAAAATTCCATGACATGTGACTATGTGGGCTGGAATAGGCCCAGCCAAATACCACCATCGATTCAAACCCAAAACCTTCTTTCCTCGGGATTAAAGGTTAGTGTCACGTTGCTGCCATAAAAAATTCTTTGTGCACCGTGGGTGGTATAAAAAATTCAATATAAAATGCATCATCTCGTTTGATTTTTCAATACATATTTAATGTGTCTAGGTAAGTTTTTTCGTTTAAAAATTTTATATGACGAAAATATTTTTATCTTTTAGAAAAAAATTATAACATCTTGTAGCGCAATATAGCCTAGGATGTCATAATATGGCCTAAGATATCATAATATGAGAGAGGCATTTTTGTTTAACCACTTTCTAACGCATATTTAATGCCTGCAAATTGACTTTTTTGTTTAAAAATTTTGAATGAAAAAAATGCTCCTGTTCTTTAAAAAAAATTATGACATTCTTTACATATTAGGGACGCATAATATCATAATATGGATATAAAATATCATAATTTTTTCACAGGATAGGGATATTTTCATCATACAAAATTGTTAAACGAAAAAGTCAATCTGCAGGCATTAAATGCGCATTGAAAAGTGATGGTTACGTAGATCAATCGGACGAGTTGGTGTACTTCATGTCGGATTTCCTCCACTGCCCGTGATGTACAAAGAATTTCACTTGTTGCCATATGCAATTCACAGAAGTTCCGTCAAACTGATAGGTATAAGCTAAAGAGCATGCAACTAAAGGTGATGCAAAATCCTCCATGCCTAAGATTAGCTAATCAGAAAATTAAATTGAAGAATGTAAAAGATAGAAACGTCGGTAAGTCGGTATGCTATTCATGCTCCTCTCAGAAAATGAAAATAAAAGAAAAAGGGAAAAAAAATAGGGAAAAACACTATATTCATGCATATCACCCAAAACATACCTGGGAGCAGTTGGACCTAAAAAGAATTTTTTTCATTAATCCCAATGCAGATTTGAGATTGATACTATATTACACTGCTTGGTCCAATGCAAGGTCTTTGATGATTTGTAGCACAATTTTTTTTTATGATAATTTGTAACTCAGAACCTAAGATAAAACATTCGACTCCTGCAAATCCGTTCATGTGGGATACTTTTTTTGTTTTTTTTGGATTCAGTTCGGCAGTTATGATGGATTAGAGTTTTACAACTATCATTTTTTTTTTTTTTTTCTCCATGGCCACAGCAACCAACATAGACAAAACCTCTTCCACCATTTCTCCTTGCATTTGTTGCCATTGTTGTTGTACCTTGCAGTTTATGTCTAGTCTTTAAATGACAAGGATCTGAAAGTACAAAATCTATCAGATGGCACATAGATGGAATGCATTCTAAATTTCAGCTGTCATAGTTTACAATTCTTCTAGATTAGTAGGGTTGCATTAGATTCATACATTTGTAGCTTTATTGAGCCTATCTGTAAAGGTATTGACCTGACATCTTGTGTATGCCCTATCTGTGGAAGCATTTGTTGAAACCATCCTAAAACCATTTTTTAAGTTTGCAATGTGCCATATGGGCTAGTATTAGCCTCCTTGAGCTTATGCAAGCTAGAAGTCTAGGATGCGGGCTGCAAAGCGTTGAAATCGAGCTGGGGCTTAGTTTGATATTTTACATCAAGGTTGCTGTTATTTGCCTTTATTTCTTTTTTATATTCACTTTTATTTCGTCTAGAGCTTGTAGTGCCAAGATCCAAAGATCTCAAAAGTCGTGTTAGGAGTCAAATAGGCTGATGATGTGCTATCACCTGAATTAAAAGGCCGCATCAACTAAATTAATTAGTTTGTAGGGGGCATGTGATGGACCCACCCACTGGCAGAACGGAGGAAAGGGAATAAAAGACGCAGCTTCCGCGTAGGGGTGAAAGTAGATCATATAATATATATCCGAATCTGATTTCATATTTCAAACTATTTAAATATAAATAAAAATTTGAACATATATTCATATTCATATTTATTTAAAAAAGATATATAGATATAGATAAATAATTATTCAACCTATATTCGAATATCTGATTCTATTTGTCATTTTATTTAATTTTATATAGTATTTATAATTTTTTAAAAAAATAAATGATTATATTAATATATTATTAATTTGATTTATTATCCATCTAGTAGTATCTTTAATTTTGTGATCATAAAATTTGATTATCTAATTTATATCTATATTTTTTATATTTGATTTATATATATTTGTTTAAAATAAATATGGATATAAATTTTTGCATCCGACTAACATCTACATTTGTATCTATATTCATCAAATAAAATAAACATGGATATTAATATTTTAATATCTGATTTGGTTTCATCCCTACCTCTTCGAATCATTCTATAACCGTAGACGTCTCTTACATGTAGAGTACATGCTAGCAGACTTACATTCACTTTTCTTTTGAGAGAGTTTAATCTCCCTCTCTGCTTACATGCTTGCATTCTCTTTTCTTCTTATATCCCTTCTCCCTTAAATCTTTGGACCTCCATGTTGTTCCCTACCACCGTTGGCAAGAGATGTCTATTGCTACTCTTTCTTTGTACAACATACCCCATACATGCTTCTATTGTATCCCGTCTCATTTCCATCCAATCCACCATCACTGTTGCCATTCCAGTTGGAAGAGATACTAACCAGCACCCACTCTGTTTCCCTGTCTCCGTAAAGCATTAGATTCTGGTAGTTAGGATATTAGGTTTTCAATCTCAACCCAAGCTTAGGCTTTTGTCTATCTGGTCATCAAACAGGATGAGAGGAAGGCTTACAGTGAGACGTGGGTCTGGACCATGATGCTTTGGAGGCCTTTCCAAACTCATGCATAAAGAGATAGAATCTTCCTCTCTCCCAACTCTTTTTACACCGGTAAATTATATCCTGCACTATATATATCAAGGTGACTCTATATCATGCCAATCATATCATCTCATTCTCATAGGACAATCTTGAGACGATTGCATTATAAATGAAATCTATAGGAATCAGATCATCTGATTAGCATTGTACACGACTACATAGTGCATGTGGTGCACGATGCGTTTGAGCTTCCTAAGTAAATTTTTTTTTTTCTTTTCTCTTTAACGTGGCCAACTACTAATAAGGACAAACTTAGGATTTCATGAGTCCTTTTTTTTTTTATTATTTTTTTAAATCAGTCTTCTAATTTCAATTTTGGAATTGATGTCTACTTTTTCTCTCTCTTCCCCGGCATTTGCTCTCTCAATTCCTCCTTTCTTTTACTCTTTCTATAGCTAAGATCTTTCTTATTATTTTTTCTCTCTATTGTTTAATTGTTATGCTCTATATGAAATATACCTCATATTTGTTATTCTTCATTTATCAATCGTCTAGCTTTTCTATCCCAATCAAGCTATTTGCTGGCTATATTTTATTAGAACCTTATTGTTTCATAGTTGCAAAATTATTCACCAGCCTTAGGCTTGAGATCATCATTAGCTGTGCTGCAACTCCAGAAAAAAGAAAGAAAGAGTAGCAAAATTATTGTTCAGCTTCCTATCGGATCCTCGTTCCTAAAGAAAGAATTTAACAAAACCTCTGAAACAAAGATTGGTGGTGCTAGCTTGTTAACTTCATCTTTCCACATAATGCAAACGTAAAAATATGATCTTTTGATCTCTTGGTGACAAGTCAAGTGCTTCAGAAATTTATACGTTGTGGACTCAACTTGACTCTAATCATGGACTAACATGACATGATTGAATGGTCCATGAGCAAATCTTGAGCAACCTATATGTCTTTGAGCAAAGCTTGCACCTCATTAGGATTTCTCGTCTATTACCACGGTAATTAGTTGTTAACTTAATTCGCCAAGGAAGAAAATTTTATTTCTTGCGTTATTTCATGGTTCGTGAAATGTGTGGTTTTGTCAAAGCTAAACTGTGTATGAGATTTGATAGTTCTTTACTAAAGAATTATTTGAACTGCAACCAAAGCAAGCTTCAGGTCTATATGGCTTTTCAAATTCCAAAACTACGACCTATATTTTATTAATGGTATAATATATTATATATGGCTTTAATGTAAGAACAAAAATAGCATGTCAATGATCAAGAAATAATTGGGAACCAAGGTGATCTAAAAGTTCTTTTCTATTAAACTTCAGAATATGAGAGGTAGTTTTCAATCACTTATGTGCAGAATTTTGGTTAAATTTTTTTGCACAATTTAGCTTTGGACTTTGCCTTTGCCTTTTCCTTTTTCCTCTTGGGGCTTCTGCTTTTAATATCAAAATTTCTGCTCTAAAACCCAAGCTAGGCTTTGAAGCTAATAATTTTCCTCTTATTTGGTGAAAATGAGCATGGGAAACTCCACTATTCATGAAATTTATGGCAAAAACATTCTTTGTGATAAAAGTTAAATTTGTATGGGGATATATTTGTCGAAGATCAAAGTGAATTGTCGGTAGCTTTGATTATCTGAGCTAAGGGCATGGTGAATCTAAAATGACTTTTTCTTCAGGAAGAGGCTGTGGAGTGTGTACTTGATGGGTGCTGCGTCATCTAAGAACAGAACCTAGAACTTGTTTGAGTTGCTTTATTTGCTTCAATTTGGAAAAAGAACAGTGCCACATACTTCAACAGGCCAGTCCACTGGGCCTCAGTTCCTTGCTTTGGATTGGGTCATCTGGATTGGACCTCTATTCAAATACATATACATTTTGATAAATTTTTTGTGCACCGCAGACGGTGCAGAACCACGTGCACCATCCATGATGACTGATTTCCGATTCTACATGTGAACCAATCACTGTAGACGGTGAGTGCGATTTTTCACCACCCACGGTGCACAAAAAATTTCTCATATATTTTTGATACATATTTGGATTTGACCCGTCGGCATCTATTAACCATTAGTCAGTTATAAATTTGAAAACAATGTATACAGGTTTTGATTCAATCTAATTAAGAAAAATTATATCTTACTGCACCATACCAACTAGATTATCTTATTTTTATAGACTCCATTCATCGTACGTTTGTCTCGATAATTGCCTCACATTGATGGGTATGGTGCCTGATCTTCTTGGAGCAGGATATAATTTACCCCTACCCGAGGATGGAAAATCAGATGAAGACCGTCTTATGAATATGCTAAGCCAAAATGATCAATATAAGGTATAAACTAATTAGAAAATATGAGATGGCCCTCTCACCTTCATTAACTAATGAATTGTCATATCATAATCAGTGCCTCTTTATTTTAAATTTTTATATAAAATGAAGATTAGATTGTCCTAGCCCTAGGCTGAGGTTCTAACATATTTATATCCCAAAATTTCAGCCAGAAGAAGAGGTCAATGAATAGGGTGAACCTTGGCCTGAACGAGGATAACAAATTGCTGTCAGTATTGAAGTAGTGATAATTGCAACAGCATAAAGATGCCTGACAAGGTATGAAACTGCTCCTTTTTCATATATACTTCATCATCTTCTAGGTTCTTAGCACTAAATGGTCCAAATGCCTAGAAAATGGCAATGATCTCTCCCTATCACAATGAGTTGGACATTTTGCTGATCATTAATGTTTCATGACTGCTGACAAGAAAAACACCACCCCACCTCCACCCCCTCATGGAGTTTTTTGGTGAATGTATAGGAGACAATGGCTATACATTAAAATAGGAAAGAGAGAGTTTACACAGGAGAACATACGAAGGAGAAAAGCCACCAAACACTTATGGCACAAAATAATCAGGGATTATAAGGTCAACAATATAGCATCATGGAGCTTTCAGAGGCATCTTCAGAGAGCAATTAACCTCATAAGCCAGTAAATTAGATATGAAATTAAAGTGAAAATATCCTCCTTTTAAGTCCTCTTGTATTCCATGTTAGGTATGAAACTTTGAGTTTAAATAAGAGTCTCATCATGCTATCCGCTAAGAATACTTGGGAGGAGAGATTGAGGTCCCCCCCCACGCGGAAGATTGGCTGTGATTTTACCTTATTGCTGACTCAAGCATTATAGCTTGGCCTTCCGTTTAGATGGTCTTTTTAGTCCAGTTCATTGTTTGTCTATAAAAGACCAAATATCAGAAAGTCATTAAATGCTGTAATCAAACAAAGGGCCAAGTTTAGGTTTCTTTGGAATTGCTTGGTAGTCCCTGTCTATATCTCATTTGAGATGAAATTTGCACTTTATAAAAAGAGGACAAATTAGGCTCTGGCAAATTTCTTCTCTATTATCATTGCATTTAATAAAATAATTTTTAAAGCTTATTTGATTTTTTTTTTAAACAATAACACATGCACATCGCTCCCTTTGCCAGAGGCTTGACCTATTTTTGTCACAAGATTACTTAGAGAAAAGAGTTAATTGCACTTACTTCCATGAGGTTTGGGATAATAAAAGATTCTCATCCAATGTTTTAGAAATAGATAATCCACTGCCTTTGGCTATTTGCATAACACTTAATCTCATATGATTATCTTTCTATTAAATAAGCTAAGAAACCTTTCTAATATCATCATGCTCTGCCATCTTTGAGTTTTAAAATATCTTAGCTGATTTAGAACAAATTTAATATTGGTAGATTGTAATATTTAAATGAAACTTGGAAGAAAAGAAGAGGAACGGATGTGTCATATGGTCTTCTTTAAAAAAATAAATAAATAAATAAATAAAAAGAAAGGATACCTCTTTGAGTTTTAAAATATCTTAGTTGATTTAGAACAAGTTTAATATTAGATAGATTGTAATATTTAAATAAAATCGGAAAGAAAAGGAGAGGAACGGATGTGTCATACGGTCACCTCTAAAAAGTAAATAAATAAAAAAAAAATGAATGTTTATGATTGTTTTTCGGAAGAGATTTTTTTTTAAAGATATCTTGGTCATATGACTTCAATTTAAAATTAAAATCTTGTAACCTCGGAGAGATGCTTTTGTACCATTTTATTATTATAATATAACTGTTGGTATTTGACTATAGTTTAAACTAAAAAGTTAGAAGATAAAGAGATGTATTTATGATTGAAAAATCACATATTTATGGATTGAAAAAAAATTATGTATTTATGGATTAAATGTCATATATTAAAAAGTCATGAGTATAAGAAAAGATGTCTTTGCATCTATTCAGACTCAATAAATATAGAGCCTTATGATCGGAAATAGCAATCAATCCTCTCTTTTCCATCTTAAAATTTTCATTCTTTTTTGACTTCTAAATAGTTTTCTAGAGATATCCAGAGGATTCTACAGGATTGTTATTTGCAAAATTCATTAGGCTTTTTTATATCTTGGGAGTGTATTCGTCAACGAACGAGCAAACTCTTTCAAATGGGGGCAAATAACACTCTTAAGATAGCGATTATGTGCCTAGGAGCCTTAGAATTTTCTCCAAAATTATTCTTTGTACACCCATTTTTTTAACATAAAAAAATCATGTTAGTCTTAAAAAGCCCAATATTAAGTTGGTTGATCTGAGATATTTAAGTCTTTTTAATCTTATTGAAAATTAGCTAAGATATTTTAAGATTTAAATAAGTTAGAGTGGGACAATGCTAGCCTATTTAATAGAAAGATAAGGATAGGAGGTTCTATGTTATACTCATGGTAAAAGTTAGGAATAGAATATATATTTGTTAAATGTTGGGTGAAAATCTACAATGACCCCGAACCAATGTGGGGAGTTCAGTGTAATTTACTCAAGAAAAAAAAAAGTCACGGGATTGGTTGCCATCAGCTCTTACCAAAAATAAAAATGGATAGAAAGGAGAAAAAAAAAAGAAAAACAAAGAAAGAGATGCCATCATCTCCGTGTGGTAGTCTGAACTCAAAGTCGTGTATTCAGATCCATCGTATCGACTATTTTATGTTCACAACTTTACAATTAGAAAATTTATGTTGAGATTTGATGTTTCGAGATTCGATCCATATTGAACCCACAGCGAGATCCAGAATGACGAACGGAATCCAACGAGCCCAAGAACAGCCCAAACAAAATCCAGACAATGAAGATACACACGAATAAAGATCGAAGAAGGTGGCACGGTGCACGAGACGACGATGGGCAAGCGACGGCCAGCAGTGGCGTGGCCAGGCCCGATGGAGATGCACGCATGTGCAGGCGTGAACCGCCCAGTGTGCAAGCCGGCCCAGCACACGGGCGCCCAGGCCCAGCGCCCCTGCGCGGTCCATCGTGGACCGCAAGGTGCTAGGCGATCCATTATGCGATCCGACGGACCAGATCGCAATCGTTCGTGATCGGATGACTGAGGACGATTTCAGGTTTGATCAGATGATCAGTGACCCTGATGTGCACAATCGGATGACTCTGGTGTGAGCCGATCACGATTGAATGGCCATAGATGATTCTAGGGTTGATTGAAACTCTGTATTCCTACTGTAACAGTGTTTTTGAGATTTTGGAGCCTATATGCTTCGATTGATGAGCCGTTTGTTGCGTTAGAGAGCTGGTGACGTTTTGGAGGTGCAAAAAGGCTTCAAAAGATGTTTCAGAGAGGTTTTGTGAGGATTTTGAGATTTTTTATTGAGAGACTCTTGTATAAAGATTGAGTGGTGAGTTTTTTTTGTATTGATTTTATTCTATTCTTTCATAGTGAAGCTTGTACGTCTCATGGAGGTAGGCTTGAGATCAATCTACATATTTATATTTTATTTTTTATTTTATTTTTTCTTTCATCTTGCTGCACTGTGTAGTATCGGATTTTGAACAACAATTGATATCAAAGCAAGGTGGTGCCAGAGCGTAGGTTGTAGTGGTGGTGGTCGAGATAGAAGATGGAAAAGACAAGTATAATCAAGGTAGAGATCAATAGATTTGATAGAAAGAATAATTTCTCCTTGTGGCACGCAAGGGTGAAGGGCGTGCTCATCCAGCAAGGGTTGATAGATACTCTCTTATGCGAGGAAAAGCTGACTATCATAGAGGTATAGGATTGGAGGCAGCTTCAGATACAAGTGATGAGTACAATCCACTTGTATCTAGCGAATGAGGTGATGATTTATATGCTTGGTGAGCTTCTCTGACGGTGCTATGGTCGAAGCTCGAGGAGTTGTACATGGCGAAGTCTCTCACCAACATCCTCTTTCTCTGGAGGCAGTTATACCAACTACGAATGACTGAGGGACAGAGCGTGCAGGAGCATCTCAGCCACTTTCAGAAGATTCTCACCGACCTCCTCAGCATTGGCAAAAAAGTTGAAGAGAAGACCAGAGTGCTAGTTTTGCTAGCATCGCTTTTCCTTTCGTATGAGTCCTTGGTGACTACTCTTCTAATGAGGAAGAGCACCATCAAGATGGACGAGGCCACCATGGTGATTCTTCAGAATGAGGTTCTTAGGAAAAAGAATCCAGTGTCGAGCTCAGATAGCGGCAGCTCAGCTTTGATAGTTTCTGGAGGAACAGGAGGCGGCAGATGGAGCGACAGGAGATCGCGACAAGGGCCATCTAGGATGAGAGATTTGAGAAAGACCAGATATTACTGGTGTGATGGGTTAGGGCATCTAGCCAGAGATTACCTTCAACTCAAGAATCGGATAAGGGCTACTGCAGTGACAGCCAGTAGCTAGTCAGAAGATGATATCCTAGAGATATCTGACGAGATATCTACTTCTTTTCAATAGTGGATTTTAGATTCTATATGCACCTATCATGTATGTTGCAGAGAGGAGCAGTTTGACTCTCTGGAGAGCAGTGAGGGCACTGTTTATCTGTCGGATGGATCGAGTTATGCTATCATAGGTATTGAGATGGTCAGCTGGAGGACACATGATGGTGCAGTGAGAAGATTGGAGAAGGTCCAATACATACCCAATTTCAGATGAAATCTTATCTCGCTGAGCAGACTGGATTCGAGAGGCTACAGGACGGTAGCTGATGGAAGAATCCTGAAGGTGTTGCACAGCGATAGGATTATTCTGAAGGAAAAGAAGAGGATGAAAGGATATTACTATCTGGCAGGGAGCCCAGTGCGAGGTGGAGCTTCAGGAGCCAGGAGGAGTCCAGAGCGAAGTGGAGCACCAGATGGAAGTAGATCAGGCATTAGATGGGAGACTCGAGAGGACAAGAGGCGACATCGCAGAGTGAAGTTCCTATTACCGTAGGAGACTTCTCCGAGCAAGTCTTTGGTCAGAGTGGACACAGCCCATGATGAAGGTGGGATCGAGCGGCCTGGCTTGACTCCCATATTTGTCTATCCATGAGATAGCAGGCATGTCTCAGAGCGTGGGGGTGAGATGGATCACAAGCTCTCAAAGATAGATGAAGATCGAATATCGAATCGAGATGGAGATTGTTGAGATTTGACGTCTCAAAATTCGATTCACATTGAGCCCACAGTGAGGTCCAGGATGATGAACGAAGTCCAACGAGCCCAAGAACAGCCCAAACGAAATTTAGATAGTGAAGATACATATGAAAGAAGATCGGAGAAGGTAGCACGGTGCATGAGGTGGCGGTGGGCTAGCGGTGGTGCCACCAGGCCCGACGAAGACGTGTGCACATGGGCCCAACGTGGGCACACGCGAGGGCCGGCCCAGCGCATGCGAGCGCCCAGGCCCAGTGCCCCTGCACGGTCCATCATGGACAGTGGGGTCCTGGGCGGTCCATGGGGCCGCGTGGACCGAACACGCGGTCCACCTGCAGTCCAAGAGAGTTTTTGCGCAATCCAACGGTCCAAATTATAGCTGTTTATGATCGGATGGTTGAGGATGATTTCAAATTTGATCGGATGATCGGTGGTCCTGATGTGCGCAATCGGACGGCTTTGGTGTGAGCCGGTCACGATCGAATGGTCATGGATGGTTTTAGGATTGATTGGGACTCTATATTCCTACTGTAACAGTATTTTTGATATTCTAGAGCTTATATAGCTCCGATTAATGAGCTGTTTGTTATGTTGGAGAGCTGGTGATATTTTGAAGGTACAAAAAAAACTTTAAAAGAGATTTCAAAGAGCTTTTGTGAGGATTTTAAAATTTTTTATTGAGAGACTCTTGTACAAAAATTGAGTGGTGAGTTCCTCTTGTATTGGTTTTGTTTTATTCTCTCATAGTGAAGCTTGCACACCCTATAGAGATAGGCTTGAGGTCGATCCATATATTTATATTATATATATTTTTTTTACTGCACCGTATAGTTGCGAATCCTACACAATAATTTGAGTATATGTTTATTCTCTCTCAACGAAGAAAGCTTTCTAAAACCCCATATAATAGAGTGAGCAAAATGCCTAATTCCTGCTTCAGTAAGTAATCCGATCTTTTGTCCTTATTACCAGTTGGCAATGGGAACTATGGGTGATTTGACTCTATGGGAACTTATCAAGAAGATCAAATATTAATCATTGGGATATAAAGTGAAGGGACCAGATCTAAGGTTTCAAGATTAGATCTTGAAATTTTTTCAAAATCAAGCAGCGGAAGACTAAAATAAATCAAAATTTATCTTATAAAATTAGAAAATCTCTAGATCTAAGATCCTATTACATGATTATTATATGATATTAAATCAAAATTAAAATATAAAGAGTAAGAACTACATGTTGATCATATCAACATGTTTCTATACTACATCTAATGCATGTAAAATATAATAGATTAGATCTATTACCTTGCAAGTTAGACATTCTAACTTTACTGATCCGAGCTTGAGGATAATATTGCGAGCCACACATGCATTTGGCCTCTAGGAGTCATCCACATGAGCTCACGAATCATGATCAGAAGTCCTGGTCCAAGAAATCAGCACAGTATGCTAGTGCTGATCCTTCTTCGATGGTTGATCAGATGCCTCTTTCTTCTTGATTTGGACTCTTCCAAATATGAGAAGTAGGAGAAGGAGTTTTAGATGTGAGACACTCTCAGAAAACTCACAGATGGAGGAAGGGAAGGGGTGAACTCAGCAATCCTAGAAGAAGACCCTCTTCTTCTTCTCTTCGCTCTCACCTAGATACTTAGTTTTGTGTCTATTATATCTCCACGTCCCAACACTCTTTCTCCCTAATTTTTACATGCCCCAAATGTCTCTCAATGCTCTATAATCCATGAAAATTTTAAGAAAAAATTTATTTTAAATAATGAGATATGAAGAATTCTTGTCTAGGTCAAATATCTAGTCAAGAAAAATTCAAACAGGGCAAGACAAGTGGTGCCCAACTCTTGGACGCCCCCTCTTTCTTTTTCTACCATGGACCATCAGTAAAGGGCGTACAATATATACCATAAAATCCATAAAAATCTCAAAAAAAATTTGGGTAAAATCAGTGCCATAAGAAAAGAATTTTGGTTTCCTAAAATTTTATCTCATAGAATTTGAAATCCAAACTAATTCCTACTTTGACTTGGTCCACAACTACATTCCATGTAAGAGAGAAAGAGTGGAAAGCTTTGGGCATGCGTGAAGACCTGAGAGAGAAGATTTTGTCACACAAAATAAGAGAGAGTGGGCGTAGGGGTCTAAGGTGGCGCAAGATGGAATCCTAGTTTTACTAGGATTCAATCTATGACTTGTTCAAATTTGATTTCTCAAACCAAATCAAACCAAAATCATATCAACCCAATTAAAATAGGTCTTAACTCAATTAAGAACTTAATTTAATTAGATTAAATTAGATTTAAATCTGATTTAATTTTTTAATCGAATTAAAAATTAGGTTGATCCAAGTCCTAATTGAACTAGGACTAGTTTTTTCTTGCACTTGGCTTATCCAATAAACCAATTGGACTTGATCCAATTAAGCCCAAACTAAATCTAATTAAATGATATTCAATTAGACTTAATTTTAACCCATTGGCTTAATCAAATTAAGCTAATTAGCAATCGAATTACTAATCGATCCTCCTGCAACACTTGTACTAGGTTAAATGTCAATCGTATTGATCGTTTAACCTTAGAACGATTCTTAATCATTGATCAACCATCAGATCGAATCGTGAACTCTAATATGTGTGACCTCATAGGTCCGAACCTAAGTCGGTAGCACAGGAATAAATTTTTGTACTAATCGAAGTGACCATCTCGTAATGGTATCCGACGGTCGGATAGGTCGAATGTGTAGAACAACATCTTTAGAACCCATACGGATATAGTTTTTATATAATTCATCCTCTTGACCAAAATGCTTATAGAACACCTCAGAGTTCAACTGTCAACTCTGATCAGGTTATCCATATTGTATTTCAAAATATCAAATCCATCTGATGGATTATCTTGGCCAAGATTTTGCTAAATTGAAATACAACAACTCATTCTTCTCTAACTCTTGGAGTGGTCAATCCCATCTTGATCACACTCTGCCTTCACAAGTACTTGACTGTGCCCAAAAATCTTCTGTCACTGAATTAGAAATTCAGTTAGTCCAGTACCAAAGCACAGTGAGTTGCTTGCAAGTCACTGAGACGATCTCAGGTCTAAGGGACACTTATACCTATATCCCATCAAAGACATTCTCGATAGCAGAATACTCTAGAGTTGGTCACATTCAATGATGATGTACCCTTATATCTCACGTGTATGCCATACCAGTATCTCCACACTCTTTGGTTAGGAGGACAACCAACCCATATGGCCTACAGCGACCTATGCTCGATAGAAGCTGTCGTCCTTATTAATAGCCCATCATTTGATCGTGAACAATTTTAAGGACGAATCGATAAATTCTTTCTTTATCGAATCTAAATAGTCCTAAGGACTTCATCACAACAACAGAGTTCATTAGAAGATGAAAACTTATAATAAAAATGTCAAAAATATATTTTATTTATTAACAAATCAATTACAATATAAGATTGCTCAACCATCAACAGGTTGACGATTGATTTTTGAAATATATTTCTCAACAACTCCCGCTTGTCCTAAAGCCACTCAACACAGTATCTAATACCCATCTTCGACTTGTAGTTGTCGAACTCCTTTATCGCCAGGGCTTTAATGAAGGAGTCGGCCAGGTTTTTCTTTCCGTCGATCTTTTGAAGATCAACATCACCTCGATCCACGATCTTTTGGATCAGGTGGAAGCGATGCAAAATATGCTTCGTCCGTTGGTGTGCTTTGAGTTCCTTCGTCTGAGCTATGACACCAGTGCTGTCGCAGTAGAGCAGGACCAGACCATCGAGGGAGGGTGCTACTCCAAGCTCGATGATAAATTTTCTCAGCCACACAGCTTCCTTCGAGGTATTCGATGCTGCGATGTACTCCGTCTCACAAATAGAGTTTGCCACAGTATGCTGCTTGGAACTCTTCCAGTAGATGGCTCCACCATTTAGAGTAAAGATATAACCCGACACGCTTCTACTATCGTCATGGTCAGATTGAAAGCTGGAGTCTGTGAACCCCACAAGTTTCAGATCTGACTCACCATAAACCAACCATTGGTCCTTAGTATTTGTCAAATACTTAAAGATAGCTTTAACTACTTTCCAGTGATTTTCTCCAGGATCAGATTGGTATCTACTTACTACTCCTAGTGAGTATGCCATATCTGACCTTGTACATGTCATGACGTACATGATAGATCTCACGATCGAAGCATATGAGACTCTACTCATACGCTCTCTCTCTTCAAGAGTTGTCAGACAATCCTTCTTAGAGAGAGAAATTTCATGGCCTATCGGTAGATAGCCCTTCTTGAAATTCTCCATGCTGAACCTCTTCAGCACAGTGTCTATGTACGTAGACTGGGATAACCCAAGCATCCTTTTAGATGTATCCCTATAGAACTTCATCCCTAGGATGTAGGATGCTTCACCCAAGTTCTTCATGGAGAACTGCGATGACAACCAAACTTTTATTTTCTGTAGTATGGGGATGTCATTTCTGATTAAGAGAATATCATCCACGTATAAGATAAGAAATACCACAACTGAACTATTTGCCCATTTATAGATGCAGGGCTCTTCTCCGTTCTTAACAAAATCATACGTTTTGATCACTTTATCAAAATGCATGTTCCAACTCCGAGAAGCTTGCTTCAATCCATAAATAGATCTCTGAAGCTTGCACACCTTGGACTCATCTGTGCATGTAAATCCCTCAGGTTGTATCATATACACCTCTTCGGTCAGCTCTCCATTCAGAAAAGCTGTCTTTATATCCATCTGCCAGATCTCATAATTCGAATGGATGACTATTATAAGCATTATCCGAATGGATTTGAGTATTGCCACAGGAGAGAACGTCTCGTCATAGTCAATACCATAATGTTGACGATATCTCTTGGCAATCAGATGGACTTTATAGGTCTTCACCTTTCCGTCTGCGTTCCTCTTCCTTTTGAAGACCCATTTACACCCAATGGGTTTAACCCCTTCAGGTGGGTCAACCAATGTCCGTACATCGTTGACCTTCATGGACTCCATTTCAGATTTCATAGCTTCAAACTATTTTTCAAAATTAGATCTCTACATTACATCCATATAGGTGATTGGATCCTCATCGTTCTCATCGAGTTCGATAGGATCACCATCCCGGACCAAGAAATTATAGTATCTATTTGACTGATGCGGTACTCTATCGGATCGCCTTAATGGTGCAGGTATAATGAGTTTGGGATCTGATCTAATCAAATCCGACTCAGATTTAGCTATTGGTGTCGGTCCTTCTACCTGTTGAACTTCATCAAGTTCAACCTTAGAGGCAACGGTTCTTTTACCAAGGAATTTTTTTTCTAAAAAGGTTGTCTTAAGGCTGACGAACACCTTTTATTCATCAGCATGGTAGAAAAAATATCCTTTGATCTCTTTGGAATATCCTATGAATGTGCATTAGTCAGACTTAGGTCCAAGTTTATCTGTAACTAACCGTTTGACATAGGTCAGGCACCCCCAGACCCTAAGGTGTGAAAGTGTTGGCTTACGCCCTGTCCATATCTCATATGGAGTCTTAATTACAGACTTACTTGGAACCCTATTTAATAGATAACAGGCCGATTCAAGTGCATATCCCCAGAAAGATATCGACAAGCTGGCAAAATCCATCATGGATCGGACCATGTCCAACAGAATCTGATTTCTCCTTTCAGACACACCATTATGCTGTGATGTTTCTAGAGGACTCCATTGGGAGAGAATCCCAATCTCTCTTAGATATGTGAGAAACTCACCAGAAAGGCATTTTCCTCTTCAATCAGATCGAAGAGTTTTAATACTCTTCCCAGTTTATTTTTCTACTTCACTTCAGAATCGTTTGAATATTTTAAATGAATCTGACTTATGTTTCATCAGATAGACATATCCATATCTGGATAGATCATCCGTGAAAGTGATGAAGTAGAAATATCCATCTCTAGCACTTGTGCTCATGGGCCCGCATACATCAGTATGTACTAGGCCCAAGAGCTCAGTAGCTCTCTCATCTTTTTCAGTAAAAAGTGACTTGATCATTTTACCAAGAAAACATGACTCATAGGTTGGAAGTGATTCACAATCACTGACTTCAAGGATTCCCTCTTGAGTCAACCTGTTTATCTTATTCTTATTTATATGACCTAGCCTACAGTGCCATAAGTAGATATCTAATACACTATCTAATCTAGGGTGCTTGCCTGTAGAATAGACTACGTTAACAGGTTGTGATAACATATACACACCATTGTTCAAATGTTCATAAAAAGTAGTAACACCATTCATAATGATATTACAAACTTGTTTCTTTATTGAAATTTTATAATCATTTTTGATCAGAAGGCCTACAGAAATAACATTTAAAAAGAAACTGGGACAGAAATGACAATCATTAAGAACAACAGTATGGGACTCAAATACAAATTTCAAGATTTCTAATGCTAGAACTGGAATTGATCTTCCATCTCCAACATTCAGGAACCTCTCATCTTGCTCGAATCTCCTACTGACCTGCAACCCCTGCAATGAATTACAAATATGGTAAGGGCTACCGGTATCCAATACCCAGTCAGTTATATCACAAATAGAGAAATTGCAAGGAGTTATCATATAAATACCTTATTTAGTAACAGCTTGCTTCTTTCTCTACCTGTTCGGATCCAAGAAGACAATGTACTGAGGATAGTTCCTCTTCTAGTGCTCTCGCTTCTTGCAAAAGAAGCATTCAGCTTGACTCTTATCAAGCTTGATCTTTCTGATCTGGTCCTGCATTGATGTCCCAGCTTGAACTTGCACCTTCTTCACTTTCTTCTTCTTGTTCTTCTTCTCTTTCTTAAAGGGTCGAGAACCAGAAGACGAACCTTCCACTAAGTTCACCGACTCCTTATGGAGTTGGTGATCATTCTCAAAGTTTTGAAGCAACCCTAATAATCCATGATAGTTTATTTCAGGCTTTGTCATTCTATAATGAGTGAAGAATAGAAGATAAGACTTGGACAGCGAGTTCAATATTGCATCTTTCCCAAGCTGCTCACGCAAGGAAAAGTCGAGCTTGCTCAAACGCTCCATCAGCTCGATCATGTACAATACATGATCAGTGACAGAGGCACCATCCTGTATTTTAGAGTTGAAGATGGCACAACTAGTCTTGTGCCTCTCCACATCATTGGGTGTGCTAAAGGCATTCTCCAACACTTGAAGCATGTCCTTTGGCTGAGCCGTCTCAAATCTGCGACTGAACTTGTTGCTCATGGCAGCCAGCATGATGCAGTGCACCGTGGTCCGATCATTGAGCCACTTCTGGTAAGTGTCTCTGACTGTTCCACGTGCATTGATAGCTGGCTCCTCAGATGCAGGATCCGTTATCACATATAGGATCCGTTCATGCTTCAGGACTATTTTCAACTTTTGGTACCAGCTACCGAAGTTGGGTCCCATCAAATTTTTATTGTCCAACAATGATCGAAGCGATAGGAAAGTGGCCATATCTGTACAAAGAAAAATCATAACCTAATTAGTAATTGATTCATTAAACCTAAAAATTTGGACTTTAATCAAAAAGTTTCTCTCACTATTTTATTCGAATTGGTAGCCTCTATCTCCAATTCGAGGAATTATCCTAATTTTTTAGTGGGTACTAGAATCCACTTAGACTGCACACAAGCCCAACTTTGGTTGGCCAACCCATGTACATCTAAGGGTAGGTTCATAACCAATTATTTTTTTTAAAAAATTTTAGTAATTTTAATTTTATCCTAGTCCCTAATCAGTAGGCTTTGGCATCTACTAAAAACATCTGGTTAGGTCCAACCATTGACATGACTATACTTGGCCCATTTAGCCAATGAATGATTAGGCCCAACTTTAGTTGGCTAACCTAACCACCATTTAGAAAGATGTAGTCAAGAAATCATATTATGAATGACAATTCCATCAGCCGATAAGCACCAGGCCTTTGGGCCTCCATGATTATCCAACTAATGGACCCATTATCATCCACTTAATGGGAGGCTATGATCTAGTTATCACCATAACTATTTTATTTTAAGGACCTAATAATTTTAAAAAATTTAATTGATTTAGAGGAGGACGTCAGATGAACCAGCTTATCATGATCCTCCCACTGGCTTCACCAAGTTAGCTTAAGGGAGACCATTAAAAGGGCTGGTTTAGGAGTACCTAAATCAATCACACTGATTTACCTAGCTGACATGGGTCAGCTCGAATAGTCAAGTGATCCAATCAAAACATAATTTCACCAAGAGGTCAGGTAAGTTCGATTAGTGGGAGGGTCTGTCAAAGCTTGTCTTAGACTCCATCAGAAATGGTCAGGTAAGCGGGCTGTCAATTAAAAACCACCGGTCTGATTTACCTTAGACACCAACTGGTTTAATTAGTTTCGATTAGATCAACCTAACAGTTCGTGCTAGATCGCTTAGCTAAAAATTAAGTCCATTTGATTCTCGTTAAAGATATGGACTTGACCAACTACAATTATTATAATTGATCTAGAGAATCCTTGACCTAATCTAAGATAACAATTGATTAGATTTAGTCAATTCTCTAATTAAGTCCATTTTTAATCTAACCTTAGGTCTAACCTAATTAATGGACCTAATTCTCACTAACCCATTAATCCAATGTGTTATGGTTTGTGTCTTAGATTCTTTAATTCACAATCTTAGAACCTAATCAAATAACTTCTTAATTCTCAATTAAGTTTTGGCCTAAGGGTTGGGGTTCAGCTTTTCGAAAATAATTTTCATATTTGTAAAATATTTTTATAATATGGTTCTACCAACCAAGTTGTATGTTTGATTCATAATCAAAATGCAAGTGAAATAAGCGTGAAACTACTTTAGATCTAATTTAAACAGGTTCATGTAATTGAAACAATTTTAACTTTAAACTGCGCAAATTTTTTAGACAAATATATGATGATTCTTTACGTGAAAATTATTAACAAAGAGATTTTATTTTAGATTTAAATACCTTTTAAAACTAATAAATCATAAATTTAATCTAGATCATATCTAATAAATTTATGATTAAAGATAGATCTACACGAACTAGGACAACCTTTGCACTGTAAGGGATAAATCTTACAGCAGGACAACCTACAGTTCGTGATTGACCTAAAAATTTTAATTTTAGATTTAATAATTAGATTATAAATTAGATCTAATCTAAAAAATAATCTAAGTATGTATAAATAATCATATAATAAACAACCTAGGCTCTGATATCAATTGAAGGAACCAGATCTAGGATTTTAGGGTTAGATCTTGAAACTTTTTCAAGATCAGATAGCGAAAGACTAAAAGAAATCAAAATTTATCTTATAAAATTAGAGAATCTTTAGATCTAAGATTCTATTACATTATTATTATATGATATTAAATCAAAAATTAAAATATAAAGAGCAAGAATTATATGTTGATCATATCAACATATTTCTATACTACATCTAATGTATGTAAAATATAATAGATCAGATCTATTACCCTACAAGTTAGATGTTCTAACTTTGCTGATTCGGGTTTGAGAATGATATTATGAGTCGTACATGCGTCCGACCTCTAGAAGTCATCCACACGAGCCCACGAATCACAATCAAATGTTCTGATCCAGAAAATCAGCACAGTATGCTAATACTATGCTGATCCTTCTTCGATGGTCGATCAGATACCTTCTTCTTCTTAATTTGGACTCTTCCAAAGATGAAAAGTAAGAGAAAGAGTTTTAGATGTGAGACACTCTTAGAAAACTCACAGATGGAAGAAGGAAAGGGGTGAACTCAGCAACCCTAGAAGAAGACCCTCTTCTTCTTCTCTTTGCTCTCACCTAGATACTTAGTTTTGTGTCTATTATATCTCCATGCCCCAACACTCTTTCTCTCTAATTTTTATATGTCCCAAAGGTCTCTCAATGCTCTATAATCCATAAAAATTTCAAGAAGAAATTTATTTTAAATAATGAGATATGAAGAATCCTTATCTAGGTCAAATACCTAGTCAAGAAAAATCCAAACAGGGCAAGACAAGTGGTGCCCAACTCTTGAGTGCCTGCTCTTTCTTTTTCTATCATGGACCATCAACAAAGGATGTACAATATGTGCCATAAAAGTCACAAAAATTTCAAAAAAAATCTAGGTAAAATCAGTGCCATAAGGAAAGAGTTTTGGTTTCCTAAAATTCTATCTCATAGAATTTAAAATCCAAACTAATTCCTACTTTGACTTAGTCTACAACCACATTCCATGTAAAAGAGAAAGAGTGGAAAGCTTTGAGCATGCATGAAGGCCTGGGAGAGAAGGTTTTGTCATACAAAATAAGAGAGAGTGGACATGGGGGTCTAAGGTGGCGCAAGATGGAATCATAGTCTTACTAGGATTCAATCTATGACTTGTTCAAATTTGATTTCTCAAATCAAATCAAATCAAAACTAAATAAACCCAATTAAAATAGATCTTAACCCAATTAAAAATCTAATTTAATCAGATTAAATTAGATTTAAATCTGATTTAATTTTTTAATCAAATTAAAAATTAGGTTGACCCAAGTCCTAATTGAATTAGGACTAGTTTTTTCTTGCACTTGGCTTATCCAATAAACCAATTGGACTTGATCCAATCAAATCTAAATCAAATCTAATTAAATCATATTCAATTAGACTTAATCTCAGCCCATTAGCTTAATCAAATTAAGTCAATTAGCAATCGAATTGCTAATCGATCCTCCTACAATACTTACACTAGGTTAAATATCAATAGTATTGATCGTTTAATCCTAGAATGATTCTTAATCATTGATCAACCATCCGATTGGATCGTGAACTCTAATATGTGTGATCTCATAGGTCCAAACCTAAGCTGGTAGCACAGAAATAAATTTTTGTACTAATCGAAGTGATCATCTAGCAATGGTACCCGACGGTCGGATAGGTTGAATGTGTAGAACAACATCCTTAGAACCCATGCGAATATAGTTTTCATATAATTCATCCTCTTGAGCAAAATACTCATAGGACACCTCAGAGTCTAACTATCAACTCTGATCAGGTTGTCCATATTGTATTTCAAAATATCAAATCCATCTGATGGATTATCCTGGCAAAGATTTTGCTAAATTGAAATACAACGACTCATTCTTCTCCAACTCTTGGAGTGGTCAATCCCATCTTGATCACACTCCAACTTCGTAAATACTTAACTGTATCCAAAAATCTTCCGTCACTGAATTAGAAATTCAGTTAGTCCAGTACCAAAGCACAGGGAGTTGCTTGCAAGTTACTGAGACGATCTTAGGTCTAAAGGATACTTATACCTATATCCCATCAGAGACATTCTCGACAGAAGAATGCTCTGAAGTTTGTCACGTTCAATGATGATGTACCCTTACATCTCACCTGTATGCCATATCAGTATCTCCACACTCTTTGGTTAAGAGGATAACCAACCCATATGGCCTACAGCGACCTATGCTCGATAGAAGCTGTCGTCCTTATTAACAGGCCATCATTTGGTCATGAATAATTTTAAGGACTAATCGACAAATCCTCTCTTTATCGAACCTAGATAGTCCTAAGAATTTCATCACAACAACGGAGTTCATTAGAAGATGAAAACTTGTGATGAAAATGTCAAAATTATATTTTATTTATTAACAAATCAATTACAATACAAGGTTGCTCAACCGTCAACAGGTTGATGATTGACTTTTGGGATATATTTTCTAATATAAAGAGACATAGCTTAATTTAAATTATTTTAGTTTAAAATTATTAATTTGAGTTGGGCCAAAAATAGATGCACAGTGGTCTAGCAAGCTCTCTAGTTGGATAACTCTTAAATTTTTATTTATTTTTATTTTTTTTATTTTTTTGTGGAACTCTTTAAACAAATTATGAAAATAGTTGCTTCATTACATTTACTTAATACTCGTTGCCTTAATATATTTGGAATTTGGAGGTTCTTGCTAGTAAAGTTCTGTGCGGACATCTATTTAGTTTCGTATAAGCTATACAATAAGTAGATCCTACGTATTTATATTGAACCTAAGAATCTAAATAATACTTTCTACTCTTTTTGGATAATATTTTGAGTTTTTTCTTTTTAGAAAATTAGATACTGAATTGTTACATTACCCTGAAACAATCTAGTAAAATACTTTAACTTTTTAATACTTAGAAAATTGGACAAGGTCTATTAGAGTATTATCTTGAGTAGGATCCTGTATAGAAGATTGATGACTTGGTCATGATAGCTTCTCAATATGGATTTCTGTTGAAATTTTGTGACTTCTCAAACTAAGGACTATTATTCTCATTGATGTGGTTTTGCATATTTCGTGCATTTGGAATTCTAATGATGACACATGCCATTATAGCTAAAAGCTTTGAGATTGGTGTAATCGGACATGTCATATACTTATATTCATCAAAAAATGAAGAACACCAGAGTATCTTTTGGCATGGTTGCCTTAACAAAGTAATGGGTAATGTTAGATTTGTTCTATAGTCTTATCCAAATTGTAGATGCTATTGTAGCTAAAAGCTTTAAGAGTAGTGTTATTGAACATAATATCACGTTCACTAAAAAATGAAGGACATTGAAGTATCTTTTGGCATGATTGCCTTAACAAACTAATGACTAATGCTAAATTTGTTCTAAAGTCACATCAAAATTGTAGATGTCATTATAGCTAAAAGATTTGAGATCAGCGTAATTGAACATAATGCCATATTCACTGAAAAATGAAGAACACCAAAGTATCTTTTGGCATACTTGACTTAACAAACTAATGAGTAATGCTAGATTTGTTCTTGAGTCACATCAAATTGTAGATTTCATTGTAGATAAAAGCTTGGAGATCAGTGTATAATTGAACGCAATGCCTGCTATATTCACTGAAAAATGAAAAACACCAAAGTATCTTTCGACATACTTAACAAACTAATGAGTAATGCTGGATTTGTTCTAAAAGTCCCAAATCCGGGACATAACACGGCCATGCTACCGAGGGATGGAGCCCACAATAACACGAAGCCAATCCATCATAATCATCTAAAATCCATCAAATAAAAAAAAAATTCAATTCTATTATTCATCAAATAATCGAACCAATATTGGTTCAGAGCATCTAAATCCAAAAACAAGTACTAACCCGAATCTCAACATTCATAAATAACTACAAATCCATGATTATAAAATAAATTAAACTTCTATTGCCAAATTTTTCAGCTTACTATGCCGATCTTCAAGCTTGGATTCTTCTTGCCAATCCTAACCTTATTTCTCTGTTCAAAAAGAAAATAAAAAGAATATGAGCTACACTAGCTCAGTAAGTAGACTTCCTCTTCCTTACCGGATCAAGCATAAATTTTTCATGATAATGTAATATTTAAAAAAATAACAGATAATACAAAATAAAGCATTTCATAGAGCATATAACAAAACAAGTTATAAACTCATCATGCATGCATAAATCATGTATATTTCACAATCATGAATCGTAAATCATTTTCATCATGTATTCATGTCATGTTTCAAAACATTGCTCACAGATATTCGTGCTAAGGTCACTATTATACCCGTGACAGGGCCATGTTTCTTAATCGACAGAGTTCTTAATTCATGTGCCAACTTTATACCCGCTGGCAGGGCCATGTTTCGTGTGGATGCTAGCTCCGGATGTCGACCTTCCCGAAGGGATTCATTCATAGCCATCTGAGAGCCTTTGAAATCATTATATCTTTTTCTTAAAGCATACATATACATAGATGGAAAAACAATGAAATTCATGCTTCATAATCATGCTATTTTCATAAGACATATTCATGAAATCAATGTTCATAATAAAACATGCTTTTTCATATCACATATGCCGATCCTTATTTTATGAAAAATTATGATTTCATCAATAGCAATTCTTTTCATAAAAACATGATCATTTAAAAATAAATAAGGAGCATAAGATCTACTTATATCGTTCATCTTAGATCTTCAGACTTCGTTAAAAGAATCAGCTAATCCTATTTAAAATATCAAATCATCATCAATTTCTATTCCATAAATATAATAAGATTAAATCATAAGAAAAGAGGACTGTTAACCAGATGTGTCGGACCATCCAGATACCAGGGCAATTTAGGATCTTTGATCTGAGAGTCAGATTCAAGTGACTTGATCAAGAAATCGTGAGGCACAGATCGAATTAAAGTCAAGATCAATCAATAGGGTTCTTTAATAATAAATTTGAAAGATCTTTGATACGATTAGATGAGGTTGACATACAGCACGGATATCAAAGCAACTTCAGATCATCTTGTTAGAGTCAATATAAGCTTCTAAAAGATGAAGGCATGACTCGATACAGGATCCATATACCCTCTTTTTTTAGAGAGAGAAAGTCGGTCATGAGAGAGAAAGTAGAGAGAGAAAGTGGAGAGAGAATCTTCGTATCCTTTAAAAGTGACAATCATGATTGAGATCATCAGAAGTTATATCAGGATGACTTAATATGGATTAACCATGATCGATGTTATCAATTTCGAAGAAGGATTGGATCAAGATCTAATCTACTGCATGAATTTCGGAGCAGTCTCAGATCATCATATTTTCATCTCAAATTTCTCCTAGGGTCTGTGATGAAATCAGAGAGAGAATGATCCTAGAGAGACAAAATCCATAATGAGAGAGAAAGGTCTAAAGAGAGAAAATAGATAGAGAATCTAGAGAGTGAAAATGTAGAGAGAAGGTAGAGAGAGAAAGTTCAATTCTAGAGAGAGAAAGCCTTAAGAGAGAGATGAAAAAAATTTTCTCTCACATATATTTTTTTATTATTATATATATATATTTTTTCTTTTTCTTTTTCTTTTTCTTTTTCTTTTTAGAGAGAGACAATAGAGAGAGAGAAAGAGAGAGAAAGAGGGAGAAAGAGGGAAGAGAGGAAATTTTTCTCTTTTCTTATTTATTATTATTTTATTTTATTTTATTTTTATATTTTGCATTTTCTTTGCTTTTCTTTTTCTTTTTTCTTTTTCTTTTCTTTTTCTTTTTCCTTTTTCTTTTCTTTTCTTTTCTTTTCTTCTTCTTCCCGGGCTTTCATTGGGCCGAAACAGGGGACCTAGAGGTCCCCGTGCCTTGACCGGCCGATCACGGCCATATCGTGCCCGGTGGTGGCCGGCGGCAATGGCCGACTCTCCCGGGTTCGGAGAGGCCAGAGCCGACGGTCGGCGTGACCGTCGGTGTCAGAAAATCAGAGGAAAGAGGCGGCGTGAACGGGGGGTTTTCTTTTCCAACTAAATCCGGCGACATCCGTCGCCGGCCATCGTGCTCACAGGCACGGGAAAGAAGGGAGAGAAGAGAGGGAGAGGAGGGAGACCTTACCACAACCTTCGGTGACCTCCACTGGCGTGAAATCGCGGCGAGCACAGGTCGAGGGGCCGTGGCTTCAAACGGGAAAATCAGAGAAAAACTCCGACGATCGACGGTGACCGAAGGATCTACACTTAGAGGAGAAGAGGGGGTTCTTATAGAGCTCGTCCTAGGATCTTTTAATGGCCCTAGGACTTCGATTTTTGATCGGAGATGGGGAAGAGGAAGACTCCGATCGGGAGTCTTCCTCCCTGCTCTGTTTTTTTTTTTTTTTTTCTGGTGGGCTTTGTGGGCTGGTTTTGGGCCCAATTGGACCGGATTATCACATTCTACCCCCCTAAAAAAAAATTTCGTCCTCGAAATTTAACATACCTTCATTTTCAAATAAGTGTGGATATCTCATCTTCATATCATCTTCAAGCTCCCATGTGGCCTCTCTCTCTTCATAATTACTCTAATGAATCTTTACATATGAAATGATACGCCGTCTTAGAACTTGCTCTTTTCAATCAATAATTCAGAGAGAAAATTCTTCATAGGTTAGATCTTCGTGAACTTGCAATGGCTCATACTTTATCACGCTGATCTGGTGGTAAGGCTAGTTCATAAGCAACATCTCCTACTTGATTTAAAATTTTAAAAGGTCCATTATATCGCGGACTCAGCTTGCCATGTCTTCCAAACCTCATGATACCTTTTGTAGGTGATATTTTTAGAAAAATATGATCATCAAAATAAAATTCTAATTCTCTTCTTTTTCTATCTGTCCAACTCTTCTGTCTATCCTATACTGCTTTGAGTCTCTCCTTGATCAGATAGATTTTCTCTCTAGCATCCATTTATTATCAGTAAAATCCTTCTTTATTTACAACTAACGTATTTCATAATATCTTTAGATTTAAAGGATTAATATTTCTAATCAATTCAGACCACCACACTTTTGCTGCGCACTCTGATCTCAACTTATCAAATTATCTAAGTCTATCAAAAATAAAAGATATCTTTGTATATTAAATCAATCAGAGATAGATCCAACTTTCAGATTTCATATACAATTAAGGGTAAAATTTAAGGTTTCCTTATTATTACTATCTCTTAGGCATAGCACATCAAAATTAAATCTTCATCCACTTTCTATGTTTGAACTTATTACATAAGTTTCACTACTCCTCGAGAATCCAATATGTCTAGAATTAATTTGAGTTAACCTTCGATTTACTTTACAATCATTTAGACAACTTCCAAACCAACTTTTCTTTGCAAAGAAATCAAAATCAGCAAAGTTATCATGTTCTTTATCCATATAGATTTAGCATTCCAATATCATCAAATATACCTAACATAATATATCAGTACCTCCTACTTCATTCTAGGGTCAGCACTTCTCGTATTCAGGTCAACCTTGCTAATTGAAATCTAAGATATAACTCGTCAATTCTATTATAGGCATCATATGTCATTTATACATAAATTTCATCATAATACCTATTGATTCGAAATCAAATTATTAAATTATTTCTTTTATATCTATTATGTTCCTCATGATCTTAGCCTCAAGTTCAAATATCATTAAAGTCACAATCTCGAATAATGATAACCTTAAGCTCAAATACCACTTAAGTCATATTCTCTAGTGATCATAATCTAAACTTTATATCATTCTATCACGTCTTTAATGATCATAATCTTAAGCTCTGATGTTATCCATTATACTCCACTCGGTCACATCCTATTGATCATACATAAAGTTTTGATATCACTTTATAATCTCAATGATCTTAAACCTAAGCTCTGATATTATTCTATCATATCCTAATCATTTATATTATTTATATCCTAATCCCCAAAGATTATAACCTAAGCTCTGATATCATAAAATGTCACGTCCCAAATTCGGGACATAACACGGCCATGCTACCGAGGGATGGAGCCCACAATAACACGAAGCCAATCCATCATAATCATCTAAAATCCATCAAATAAAAAAAAAAATTAATTCTATTATTCATCAAATAATCGAACCAATATTGGTTCAGAGCATCTAAATCCAAAAGCAAGTACTAACCCGAATCTCAACATTCATAAATAACTATAAATCCATGATTATAAAATAAATTAAACTTCTATTGCCAAATTTTTCAGCTTACTATGCCGATCTTCAAGCTTGGATTCTTTTTGCCGATCCTAACCTTATTTCTCTGTTAAAAAAGAAAACAAAAAGAATATGAGCTACACTAGCTCAGTAAGTCATCCTGATATCTTTTTGATCGGAGACGGGGAAGAGGAAGACTCCGATCGGGAGTCTTCCTCCCTGCTCTTTTTTTTTTTTTTTTTTTCTGGTTGGCTTTGTGGGCTGGTTTTGGGCCCAATTGGGCTGGATTATCACAAGTCACATCAAATTGTAGATGCCATTGCAGCTACAAGCTTTGAGATCAGTGTCATTGAACCTAATGTCACATCCATTGCGAAGTGCAATGGAGTAAACTTTATAATTGTTGGCATCTTAAAAGATTTGGATGTCATATCACAAATGATCATATTGCTTCTATATTCTAATTATTTCTTTCTTTTGTTCTGATCTTTCACCTCTAGACATTTTTTGCTGGAGACATGATCGAAGCCTTTGGGTAACCCATTAGTCTCCCTTCTTTTGGTGTGGGTATGATCTAAGAAGACAAGCAAAGAATGCGGTGGAGGATGACTCGCAGACAATTTTCTCTTGGATGCTCACCAACACTACTTGTTATCTTTGTTTGATGGATGTGAGTAGTCTCGTAGGGGCTGGCCGACTGGCTTTGGTGTCTCATTTATGGAAGAAATTAGCCTGCTGATTGGATGGGGTAGTGGGGGCACAAAGAAAAATAGAAGTGGGAAATCTTCAAATAAGAATGGTTTCAAAACGTGTAGCACTGTCATTCTTCTTAAGACTTCATTTATACCCACCGATGAAGTATGCAAGAAAAATATACGATAAATCGGTAGGATACAATGAAACTCAATGTTTGACCATTTTTTGCCAATAAGAACTCAAGCCTTTTTAAAAAAAAGCCAACCACCCAACCATTTCAATGAATTGGCTCGTTATATTTTAAAACAAAACATTATTATTTTCCATAATTATTTTGAAAATATCCAAAATTCCATAACATGTGACTATGTGGGCTGGAATAGGCCGGCCAAATACCACCAAAGATTCAAACCCAAAACCTTCTTTCCTTAGGACTAAAGGTAAGTGTCACATTGCTGCCATGAAAAATTCTTTGTGCACCATGGATGGTGTAGAAAATTCGATATGAAGTACACCATCTCATCCGATTGGCCCATGTAATCATCATTTTTCAATGCGCATTTAATACTCACGGATCGATTTTTTCATTTAAAAATTTTATATGATGAAAATACTCTTATCTTCTGAAAAAAATTATGACATCCTGTGGCATAATATAGCTCAAATATCATAATATGGCTTAAGATATCATAATATGAGAAAGATATTTTTGTCCAACCACTTTTTAACGCGTATTTAATACCTACAGCTCGGCTTTTTCGTTTGAAAATTTTGAATGATGAAAATACTCCTGTTCTTTAGAAAAAATTATGACATACTACATATATTATGGACGCAGAATGTCATAATATGGATATAAAATGACATAACTTTTCCAAAAAATAGAGGCATTTCTTTTGTCATATAAAATTTTTTAAACGAAAAAATCGATCTGTAAATATTAAATATGTGTTGAAAAGTGATGACTACGTGAATCAATCGGACGAGAATGTGCACTACACGTCGGATTTCTTACACCTCTTGCAGTGCACAAAGAATTTCGCTTGTTGCCGTATGCAATTCATAGAAGTTCTGTCAAACTGATGGGTATAAGCTAAAGAGCATGCAAGTAAAGGTGATGCAAAATCCTCAATGCCTAAGATTAGCTAATCAGAAAATTAAATTAAAGAATGTAAAAGATATAAACGTGGGTAAGCCGGTACGCTATTCATGCTCCTCTCAAAAAATAAAAAAAAAAAGGGGAAAAAAAAAAAGAAAAACGCTATATTCATGCAAATCACCCAAAACATACCTGGGAGCAGTTGGACCTAAAAAGAATTTTTTTCATTAATCCTAATGCAGATTTGAGATTGCTTGGTCCAATGCAAGGTCTTTGATGATTTGTAGCATAATTTTTCTTGATGATAATTTGTAACACAAATTTTCGATAAAACATCCGACTCCTGCAAACCCGCTCATGTGGGATACCTTTTTGTTAGTTCCATTCGGTAGTTATGATGGATTTGGGTTTCACGCTTTTTTTTTTTTTTCTTCTTCTTGGCCACAGCAACCAAAACGGACAAAACCTCTTCCACCATTTCTTCTTGCATTTGTTGCGTTGTTGTACCTTGCAGTTTATGTCTGGTCTTCAAATGGCAAGTATCTGAAAGTACAAAATCTATCAGATTTCACATAGATGGAATGCATTCTAAATTTCAGCTGTCATAGTTACAATTCTTTTAGATTAGTAGGTTTGTATTAGATTCGTACATTTGTAGGTCTATTGACCCTATCTGTAAACGTATTGACCTGACATCTTGTGTATGTCCTATCTGCGGAAGCATTTGTTGAAACTATCCTAAAACCATTTTTAAGTTCGAAATATGCCACATGGGATGGTATTAGCCTCCTTGAGCTTATGCAAGCTACAAGTCTACGATGCGGGCTGCAAAGCGTTGAAATCGAGCTTGGGCTTAGTTTGATATTTTACATCAAGGTTGTTGTTATTTGCCTTTATTTCTTTTTTATATTCACTTTTATTTCGTCTAGAGCTTGTAGTGCCGAGATCCAAAGATCTCAAAAGTCGTGTTAGGTGTCAAATAGACTAATGATGTGCTATCACTTGAATTAAAAGGTCACATCAGCTAAATTAATTAATTTATAGGAGGCATATGAATTTAAGGGTGACAATCGGATTGGATCAGATCATAAACGAGTCGGATCAATGTGGGTTGGATCAAAAAATTATCAATCCAAATTCGACTTGTTTATTAAATAGATCAAAAATTCAAACATGAATCCGATCTATTTATTAAACAGATAATCTATTTAACTCATTTATTAAATAGATCAAATTAGGTTAAATGGATTAAACGGGTTAAATAGGTTAAACAGATCGCATTATATGAGTCAGAAATAGGTTAAACAAGTTTTAAACAGATTAAACGGATCTTAATTGGGTTAAATAAGTGAAACAGGTCGGATTAAATGGATCAAAAATAGGTTAAACAGATTAAATGGGTTATCTGATTCAATCCGACCTGAATATTAAACGGGTTAAATTGGTCAGATATCTAAAATCCAAATCCGATCTAATTATTAAATAAGTTAAATTGGTTGACCTATTTATGACACAAACTCATTTAGCCTAATCTAAACCTGTTTTTGATGGATCGAACATAGGTCGGATTGGTGAGTCGGATTATATTTTACCAGCCCTACATACGATGGACCCAACCACCAACAGAACAGAGGAAAGAAAATAAAAGATGCAGCTCCCTGATAGAGCTGAAAGTAGATCATATAATATCTGTCCGAATCTGATTTCATATTCAAAACTATTCAAATATGGATAAAAATTTGAATATCTCATTAATATCCATATTCATATTCATATTTATTAAAAAAAAAATATAGATATAGATAAATAATTATTTAGCTTGTATTCGAATATCTGGTTCTATTTATCATTATATTTAATTTTATATAGCCTTATAATTTTTTTAAAAAAATAAATAATTATATTAATATACTATTAATTTGATTTATCATCCATCTAATAGTATCTTTAATTTTATGATTATAAAATTTAATTATTTAACTTATATCCATATTTATATTCATATTTTTTGTATTGGATTTATATATTTATTTAAAAATAAATATGGATATAAATTTTTACATCTGACTAACATTTAGATCTGTATCTATATCCATCAAATAAATTAAATATAGATATAAATATTTTTAATATCCGATTCGGTTTCACCCTTATCTCTTTGAGTCATTTTATAACCATAGACAACTCTTACGTGCAGAGTACACGCTGGCAGGCTTACATTCACTTTTCCTTTGAGGGAGTTTAATCTCCCTGTCTACCTTACACGCTTGCATTATCTTTTCCTTCTTATATCCCTTCTCCCTTAAATCTTTGGACCTCCATGTTGTTCCCTACTACCGTTGGCAAGAGATGTCTATTGCTACCCTTTCTTTGTACAATATACCCCATACATACTTCTATTGTATCCCCTCTCATTTCCATCCAATCCACCATCACCATTGCCATTTCTGTTGGAAGAGATACTTCCCAGCATCCACTCTGTTTCCTGTCTCCATAAAGCATTAGATTCTGCCATTCTGGCATTTAGGATATTAGGTTTTCAATCTCAACCCAAGCTTAGGCTTTTGTCTATCTGGTCATCAAACAGGGTGAGAGGAAGGCTTGCAGTGAGACGTGGGTCTGGACAGGGCCGGTCCTGATATTTTTTAGACCTGGGGCTAAATAATGAGATTTTTTTTATTAAAAATTAACGTAATTTAAATATTAATTATCATTAAAAAAATTAATTTATGTGCAATAATTTTCTATAGATATATTCGTTAAGTAGCATATAAAACCCATCATTAACCTATGTAATTATTTTTTTATTATAATATTATAGAAAATCATCCTTGCATCCTATTGGAATATCAATACAGGGTCTGGGCCTGGGGTGGTCGCCCAATTCGACCTGCCCCAGGGCCGGCCCTGGGTCTGGACCATTATGCTTTGGAGGCCCTTCCGAGCTCATGCATAAGGATAGAATCTTCCTCTCTCCCAACTCTCTTTACATCGGCAAATTATATCTTGTGCTATGTACATCAATGTGTCCCTTCATCATGCCAATCATATCGTCTCATTCTCATAGGACAATCTCGAGATGATTGCATGATAAATGAAGCCTATAAGAGCGAGATCATCCGATTAACATAATGCATGATCTCATGGTGCATGCAGTGCACTATGTATTTGTGCTTCCTAAGTAGAATATTTTTTTTTTTCTCTTTAATGTGGCCAACCACTAATAAGGACAAACTTAGGATTCCATGAATTCCTTTTTTTTTTTTTTAATTAATCTTCTAGTTCCAATTTTGAAATTGAAGACTATTTTTTCTCTCCCTTCCCCGAAATTTGCTCTCTCAATTCCTCCTCTCTTTTAGCTACGATCTTTCTTATTATTTTTTCTCTCTATTATTTAATTGTTATGCTCTATTTGAATATACCTCATAATTGTTATTCTTCATTTATCAATCGTCTAGCTTTTCTATCCCAATCAAGCTATTTGCTGGCTATATTTTATTAGAGCCTTATTGTTTCATAGTTGCAAAATTATTCACCAGCCTTAGGCTTGAGATCATCATTAGCTGTGCTGCAACTCCAGAAGGAAGAAAGGAAGAGTAGCAAAATTATTCACCAGCCTCCTATTGGATCCTCGTTCCTAAAGAAAGAATTTAACAAAACCTGTGAAACAAAGAACGGCGACGCTTGTTAATTTCATCTTTCCACATAATGCAAACATAAAAGTATGATCTTTTGATCTCTTGGTGACGAGTCATGTGCTTCAGAAATTTATACGTTGTGGACTAAATTTGACCCTAATCATGGACTAACATGACATAATTGAATGGTCCATGAGCAAATCTTGAGCAGCCTATATGTCTTTGAGAAAAGCTTGCACCTCATTAGGATTTCTCATCTATTACCACAGTAATTAGTTGTTAACTTAATTCTCCAAGGAAGAAAATTTTATTTGTTGCGTTATTTCATGGTTCGTGAAATGTGTGGTTTTGTCAGAGCTAAACTGTGTATGAGATTTGATGGTTCTTTACTAAAGAATTATTTGAACTGCAACCAAAGCAAGCTTCAGGTCTATATGGCTTTTCAAATTCCAAAACTACGACCTATATTTTATTAATGGTATAATATATTATATATGGCTTTAATGTAAGAATAAAAATAGCATGTCAATGATCAAGAAATAACTTGGGAACCAAAGTGATCTAAAAGTTCTTTTCTATTAAACTTCAGAATATGAGAGGTAGTTTTCAATCACTTATGTACAGAATTTTGGTTAATTTTTTGTGCACAATTTAGCTTTGGAATTTGCCTTTGCCTTTTACTTTTTCCTCTTTGGGCTCCTGCTTTTAATATCAAAATTTCTGCTCTAAAGCCCAAGCCAGGCTTTGAAGCTAATAATTTTCTTCTTCTTTGGTGAAAATGAGCTTGGGAAACTCCACTATTCATGAAATTTATGCCAAAAACATTCTTTGTGATAAAAGTTAAATTTGTATGGGGATATATTTGTGGAAGATCAAAGTGAATTGTCGGTAGCTTTGATTATCTGAGCTAAGGGCATGGTGAATCCAAAATGACTTTTTCCTCAGGAAGAGGCTGCGAAGTGTGTACTTGATTGGTGCTGCGATCATCTAAGAACAGAACCTCGAACTTGTGGAAGATCAAAGTGAATTGTCGGTAGCTTTGATTATCTGAGCTAAGGGCATGGTGAATCCAAAATGACTTTTTCCTCAGGAAGAGGCTGCGAAGTGTGTACTTGATTGGTGCTGCGATCATCTAAGAACAGAACCTCGAACTTGTTTGAGTTGCTTTATTTGCTTCACTTTGGAAAAAGAACAGCGCCACATACTTCACAGTCCACAATGAAGGTTTTCTGGTGAACTAAAAATCAAGATTGTTTGTGAGGTAGTAGGTTGTTATGCTGAAAAAAATGTGTAGAACCATTATTGCCACAATGATTTCGCCCATCATGCTTGGGTTATAAATGATGTAATCAAAATTAGTTGATTGTATACAATATTATGATTTGTTTATGGTTCACAAATGACCTGTTCGAGAAGCATATTAGCTTACGACAATCTATATTTCTCAAGCTCGGAGATATTGAACGTAGATGTTAACAGGCCAGTCCACTGGGCCTCAGTTCCTTGCTTTGGATTGGGTCATCTGGATTGGACCTCTATTCAAATATATATATATATATATATATATATATATATATATATATATATATATATTTGGTGCATGTCCGGACTTGGCCCATGGGCGTCCATTAACCATTGGTGCGTTATAGATTTGTAAATAACATATACAGGTTTTGGATCAACCAAGAGAAATTATATCTTACATCATATACACCATACCAATTAAATTACTTTATTTCTGTAGGCCTCATTCATCATGCGTTCATCTTGATGATTGGTTTACAGAAATGAGATGATTTGATTGGCATAGTGTATGACTATATTAATATAGAATACAATTTGCCTCCAACTAAGGATGAAAGTTCAGATGACAGTCGGCTACATAGATATGGTAAATCAAAATAATCGACAGCATGGTATAAACTAATTAGGGAATACGAGGTGTGTCACGCCCCAAATTCGGGACATAACACGGCCATGCTACCGAGGGATGGAACCCACGATAACACGAAGCCAATTCATCATAATCATCTAAAATCCGTCAAATAAAAAGATTCAATTCTATTATTCATCAAATAATCGAACCAATATGGGTTCAGAGCATCTAAATCCAAAAGCAAGTACTAACCCGAATCTCAACATTCATAAATAACTACAAATTCATGATTATAAAATAAATTAAACTTCTGTTGTCAAATTTTTCAGCTTGCTATGCTGATCTTCAAGCTTGAATTCTTTTTTGCCGATCCTAACCTTATTTCTCTGTTCAAACAAAAAAGAAAACAAAAAGAATATGAGCTACACTAGCCCAGTAAGTAGAACTTGCACTTCCTTATCGGATCAAGCATAGGTTTTTCATGATAATGCAATATTTAGAAAATAACAGATAATACAAAATAAAGTATTTCATAGAGCATGTAACAAAACAAGTTTTAAACCCATCATGCATGCATAAATCATGTATATTTCACAATCATGAATCGTAAATCATTTTCATCATGTATTCATGTCATGTTTCAAAACATTGCTCACAGATATTCGTGCTAAGGTCACTATTATACCCGTGACAGGACCATGTTTCTTAATCAACAGAGTTCTTAATTCATGTGCCAACTTTATACCCACTGGCAGGGCCATGTTTCGTGTGGATGCTAGCTCCGGATGTCGACCTTTCCGAATGGATTCATTCATAGCCATCTGAGAGCCTTTGAAATCATTATATCTTTTTCTTAAAGCATACATATACATAGATGGAAAAACAATGAAATTCATGTTTCATAATCATGCTATTTTCATAAGACATATTCATGAAATCAATGCTCATAATAAAACATGCTTTTTCATATCACATATGCCGATCCTTATTTTATGAAAAATTATGATTTCATCAATAGCAATTCTTTGCATAAAAACATGATCATTTAAAAATAAATAAGGAGCATAAGATCCACTTACCTCGTTCATCTTAGATCTTCGGACTTCGTTAGAAGAATCAGCTAATCCTATTTAAAATATCAAATCATTATCAAATTCTATTCCATAAATATAACAAGATTAAATCATAAGGAAAGAAGACTGTTATCCGGATGTGTCGGTCCATCCAGATACCAGGGCAATTCAGGATCTCTGATCTGAGGGTCAGATTCAAGTGACTTGATCAAGAAATCGTGAGGCACAGATCGAATTAAAGTCAAGATCAATCAATAGGGTTCTTTAATAAATTTGAAAGATCTTTGATACGATCAGATGAGGTTGACATACAGTACGGATATCAAAGCAACTTCAGATCTTGTTAGAGTCAATATAAGCTTCTAAAAGATGAAGGCATGACTCGATACATGATTCATAGACTTTTTTTTTAGAGAGAGAAAGTTGGTCATGAGAGAGAAAGTAGAGAGAGAAAGTGGAGAGAGAATCTTCGTATCCGTTAAAAGTGGCAATCATGATTGAGATCATCAGAGGTCATATCAAGGTGACTTAATATAGATTAACCATGATTGATATTATCAATTTCGAAGAAGGATCGGATCAGGATCTAATCTACTGCACGAATTTCTGAGCAGTCCCAGATCATCATATTTTCATCTCAAGTTTATCCTAAGGTCTGTGATGTAATCAGAGAGAGAGAATGACCCTAGAGAGACGAAATCCATAATGAGAGAGAAAGGTCTAGAGAGAGAAAATAGGAAGAAAATTTAGAGAGAGAAAATGTAGAGAGAAGGTAGAGAGAGAAAGTCTAATTCTAGAGAGAGAAAGACTTAAGAGAGAGATGAGAAAAACTTTCTCTCACATATATTTTTTTATTATTATATTTTTCTTTTCTTTTTCTTTTTCTTTTTCTTTTTCTTTTTCTTTTTCTTTTTCTTTTTCTTTTTAGAGAGAGACAATAGAGAGAGAGAAAGAGAGGGAAGAGAGGAAAATTTTCTCTTTTCTTATTATTATTATTATTATTATTTTTCTATTTTATATTTTCTTTACTTTTTTTTTTCTTTTTCCTTTTTCTTTTTTTTTTTCTTTTCTTTTCTTCTTCTTCCCGGGCTTTCATTGGGCCGAAATAGGGGACCTAGAGGTCCCCGTGCCTTGACCGACCGATCACGGCCATATCATGGCCGGTGGTGGCCGACGGCAAAGGCCGACTCTCCCGGGTTCGGAGAGACCAGAGCCGACGGTCGGCGTGACCGCCGGCGTCGGAAAATCAGAGGAAAGAGGCGGCGAACAGGGGGTTTCCTTCTCCAACTAAATCCGGCGACACCCGTCGCCGGCCATCGTGCTCACAGGCACGGAAAAGAAGGGAGAGAAGAGAGGGAGAGGAGGAAGACCTTACCACAACCTCCGGTGACCCCCACCGACGTGAAATCGCGGCGAACACAGGTCGAGGAGTTGCGGCTTCAAACGAAAAAATCGGAGAAAAATCTCCGGCAATCGGTGGCGACTGATGGATCTACCAATAGAGGAGAGGAGAAGGGTTCTTATAGAGCTCGTCCTAGGGTCTTTCAATGGCCCTAGGACTCCGATTCTTGATCGGGGAAGAGGAAGACTCTGATCGGGAGTCTTCCTGCTCTGTTTTTTCTCTTTTTTTTTTTTTTTTTTTTAACAGGGCTAGTGGGCCGGGCTTTCACAAGGTGATCCTCTCGTCTTCATTAACTAATAAGTTATCATATTATAATCAGCGTCTCTTTATTTTAAATTTTTATATAAAATAAAGATTAGATTGTCCTGGCCATAGGTTGTAGTTCTAATATATTTATGGTCCAAAATTTCAGTCAGAAAAAAAGGTCAATGAATAGGGTGAACCTTGCCCTGAACGAGGATAACAAATTACTGTCAGTACTGAAGTAGTTATAATTGCAACAGTATAAAGATGCCTGACACGGTATCAAACTGCTCTTTTTTCATATATATACTTCACCATCTTCTAGGTTCTTAGCATTAAATGGTCCAAATGCCTAAAAAATAGCAATGACCTCTCCCTATCACAATGAGTTTGACATTTTGTCGATCATTAATGTTTCAGGACTGCTGACAGGAAAAAAACTCGCCTCCTTCATGGAGCTTTCAGAGGCATCTTCGGAGAGTAATTAACCCTTGGCCAGAGAGTCTGTGGGATGTGTGATAAAGCATAATATGAAGATAATTGGTTGGATCTCAAGGGCCTGTGCACCCAAAAGTTAGCCACCTTCCCTGATGATGATATGTTAACCCACCAAGACATAGAGTTTATAATTTTTTTTTTCATGGATGAAGTCATATTATTATACTAATTAATTGTAAATATATCTATAAAAATCAAAAAAATAAAATGCCTAACAAATCAAAAGTGATATCTGATATAAAAGTCTACAGGACAATGCCCATGTGATTAGTCATATATATCGTTATCCAGTCTGCAGCATCATTAACTTCTATATGAATACATGTTACCTGATGAGCCAGTGTATTAGATATAAAGTTAAAGTAAAAAAATCCTCCTTTTTAAGTCCTCTTGTATTTCATGTTAGGTATGAAACTTTGAGTTTAAATTAAGTCTCATCATGCTATCAGCTAAGAAACCCCTCTGTAGATTGGCTGTCATTTTACCTTATTGCTGACTAGGCATTATAACTTGGCCTTCTGTTTAGATGGTCATTTTACTCCAGTTCATGGTTTGTCTATAAGAAACCAAATATCAGCAAGTCATTAAATGCTGTAATCAAACCAAGGGCCAAGTTTAGGTTTCTTTGGAATTGCTTGGTAGTCCCTGTCTATATCTCATTTGAGATGAAATTTGCACTTTATAAAAAGAGGACAAATTAGGCTCTGGCAAATTTCTTCTCTATTATCATTGCATTTAATAAAATAATTTTTAAAGCTTATTTGATTTTCTTTTTTTTAAACAAGAACACATGCTCATCGCTCCCCTTGCCAGAAGCTTGATCTATTTTTGTCACAAGATTGCTTACTCAGAAAAAAGAGTAAATTGCACTTACTCCTGTTGAGGTTTGGGATCATACAAGATTCTCATCCAATGTTTTAAAAATATATATTCCACTGCCTTTGACTATTTGCGTAACACTTAATCCCATATGGTTATTTTTCTATTAAATAAGCTAAGTAACCTTTCTAATATCTTCATGCTCTAACCTCTTTGAGTTTTAAAATATCTTAGCTGATTTAGAATATATTTAATATTGGATAGATTGTAATATTTAAATGAAATTGGGAAGAAAAGAAGGAAAACGGATGTGTCATATGGTCTCCTCTCAAAATATAAATAAATAAATAAAAAGAAGAGAAAGGAAGGGTACCTCTTTGAGTTTTAAAATATCTTAGCTGATTTAGAACAAGTTTAATATTAGGTAGATTGTAATATTTAAATAAAACCAGAAAGAAAAGGAGAAGAACTGATGTGCCGTACGGTCTTCTCTAAAAAATAAATAAATAAAAAGAAAAAAAAGAAAAGGACTAATAGATGTTTACGATTGTTTTTTAGAAGAGGCTTCTTTTTAAAATATCTCTACCAGATGATTTTAATTTAAAATTAAAATCTCGTAACCTTAGAAAGATGCTCTTGCACTATTTCATTATTATAACATAACTATTAGTATTTGATTATAATTTAAACTAAAAAATCAGAAGATAAAAAGATGTATTTATGATTGAGAAATCACGGATCTATAGATTGAAAAAAATCATGTATTTATGCATTAAATGTCATATATTAAAAAGTCATAAGTATAGAGAAAGATGTCCTTGTATCTATTCAAACTCAATAAATATAGGGTCATGTGATAGAAATAGCAATCAATCAATTCTCTCTCTTTCATCTTAAAATTTTTAATCTTTCTTGACTTCTAAATAATTTCCTAGAGATGTCTAGAGGATTCTATAGAATTGCTATTTGCAGAATTCATAAGGCTTTTTTATATTCTGAGAGTATATTTGTCTTAAATCTATGAGCAAACTCTTCCAAGTGGAGACAAATAATATTCTAAAGATAGCAATTATGTACCTAGAAGTCTTAGAATTTTCTCCAAAATTATTCCCTGTGCACCCATTTTTCTCAACATAAAAAGATCATATTAGTCTTAAAAAGGCCAAGATTAAGTTAGTTGATTCGGGATATTTAAGTCTTTTTAACCTTACCCAAAATTAGCTAAGATATTTTAAGACTTAAATAAGTTAGAATGGGACAATGCTAGCCTATTTAATAGGAAGATAAGGATAGGAGGTTCTATGTTATACTCATGGTAAAAGTTAGGAATAGAATATATATTTCTTAAATGTTGGTGAAAATCTAAAATGACCCCGAACCAAGATGGGGTGTTCAATGTAATTTACTCAAAAAAAAAAAAAAAAAAGAAGTCACAGGATTGGTTGCCATCAGCTCTTACCAAAAAACAAAAATGGATAGAAAGGAAAAAAAAAAAGAAGAAGGAAAAACAAAGAAAGAGATGCCGTCATCTCCGTGTGGTAGTCTGAACTCAAAGTTGTGTATTCGGGTCCAACGTATCGACTATTTTGTGTTCACGGCCTTACAATTAGGAAACTTGAGCATATGTTTATTCTCTCTTAATGAAGAAAACTTTCTAAACCCCATCTAATAGAGTAAGCAAAATGCCCAATTCCTGCTTCAGAAAGTAATCAGATCCTTTGTCCTTATTACCAGTTGGCAATGGGAACTATGGGTGATTTGACTCCGTGGGAACTTATCAGGAAGTTCAAATATTAATCATTGGGATATAAAGAGGCATAGATTAATTTAAATTATTTTAGTTTAAAATTATTAATTTGAGTTGGGCCAAAAATAGATGCATAGAGGGCCAGCAAGCTCTCTGGTTTGATGACTCTTAAAATGTTTTTTTTTTTCTTTTTGTTTTCTTTTTTTCTGTGGAACTCTTTAAACAAATTATGAAAATAGTTGGTTTATTAGATTTACTTAATACTCATTGTCTTAATATATCAGAAATTTGGAGGCTCTTGCTAGTAAAGTTCTGTACGGATATGTATTTAGTTTCATATCTACTATACAATAAGCAGATCCTACATATTTATTTTGAACTTAAAAATCTAAATAATACTTTCTACTCTTTTTGGATAATATTTTGAGTTTTTTCTTTTTAGAAAATTAGATACTAAATTGTTACATTACCCTTGAACAATCTAGTAAAATAGTTTTAACTTTTTAATACTTAGAAAATTTGACAGGGTCAATTAGAGTATTGTCTTAAGTAGGATCCCATATAGAAGATTGATGACTTGGTCATGATAGCTTCTCAATATGGATTTCTATTGAAATTTTGTGACTTCTCAAACTAGGGACTATTATTCTCATTGATGTGGTTTTGCATATTTCGTGCATTTGGAATTCTAATGATGACACATGTCATTATAGCTAAAAGCTTTGAGATTGGTGTAATCGGACATGTCATATACTTATATTCATCAAAAAATGAAGAACACCAGAGTATCTTTTGGCATGGTTGCCTTAACAAAGTAATGGGTAATGTTAGATTTGTTCTATAGTCTTATCCAAATTGTAGATGCTATTATAGCTAAAAGCTTTGAGAGTAGTGTAATTGAACATAATGTCACATTCACTAAAAAATGAAGGGCATTGAAGTATCTTTTGGCATGATTGCCTTAACAAACTAATGAGTAATGCTAGATTTGTTCTAAAGTCACATCAAAATTGTAGATGTCATTATAGCTAAAAGATTTGAGATCAGTGTAATTGAACATAATGCCATATTCACTGAAAAATGAAGAACACCAAAGCATCTTTTGGCATACTTGACTTAACAAACTAATGAGTAATGCTAGATTTGTTCTTGAGTCACATCAAATTGTAGATGCCATTGTAGATAAAAGCTTTGAGATCAGTGTATAATTGAACGTAATGCCTGCCATATTCACTGAAAAATGAAAAACACCAAAGTATCTTTTGGCATACTTAACAAACTAATGAGTAATGCTGGATTTGTTCTTAAGTCACATCAAATTGTAAATGCCATTACAGCTAAAATCTTTGAGATCAGTGTCATTGAACCTAATGTCACATTCATTGAAATATGAACACCAAAGTATCTTTTGGCATACTTTTTTTTTTTGTTTTGTTTTGTGCTAAAAGATATTTTGGCATACTTGACCTAACAAACTAATGAGTCTTGCTAGATTTGTTGCAGAGTCACATCAAAATTGTAGAAACTGACCCTTTTCTGTTGCTCAACAGTTACCACTCTAGCCTGACAAGTACAGGCCATCATGTTCTAACCAATAAAAATGCATTGCATCTTCAGAAGATTGGACGTCAATGTCCAACCAGCGTTCTCCTCACGATATATCAAAACGGAAAACGATGCTTCGAGTGCTGCACTTCTTCTTGCTCTCCTTCGCACATGCACTGAGGTAAGTTCGCAATTCCAACACGAAGAGATATAGACTTGACTTCTGCCACTGTTCCAATAAGTTAGAAGAAAAAGATAATTTTGCTTGGACAAACTCCAACATTTAGTTGACCAAAGGTGATGGGAATTGTCGTGGTCTCACGATTTTAGTTGCGGTTGCTGGACCTCACTGCTTTAGCTCCTAGACTTTGATCCAAAAGGTATTTTTGAAGGAAAAGAGAATCTCCCGTCTCATATGAAATAGAGTATTCTTGACTCACAACTAATGTGAGATTAAATCTCCCACAACAGGAATTATGTTATCTTAATTTTAATACGGACACAAACCACAATATCTGCAAAAGGAATTATGCATCATATATAAATGAAGTGACTGCTTTTGTAATTCACTATAGCAGTTGATTACTTCCTGGATAGAGCTCTATTTTCCTTATTGCACAGTGCCCACCAATCATTATCATTTTAGTCTTTTCATTTCTTTTTTGTTTCATCCTGCAGACAAGATGATCAAGCCCATTACTATGATCAATTATCTTGGATATCAAGCAGATTTAATGAATGTGATTATCTTAGCAAGAGAATATCTAGGCCAGATTTATTACAAAATTGTTTGAGAGGCAAAGGTAAAAATCTTATTCTAGTTCGCTTTCAGGAACAGACTATATGTAGGTGTAGTCTTGGTGAAGCATGGTTGGGGAGTCGGCACACATCCTTTCATTAAGTGTCCCTTTTATAAGAATCGTTTGGTCATTTTTGAAGGCGCAACTTAGGTTCTCTAGTTTGCCGGTCAATCTCCAAGACCTTTGGACCATATGGCACCCTAGGAAAATCAAAGCTCCCTTTGAAAAGAGCCTGGGACCAGCTTGCTATCGCAATGCAACGATAGATTTGGTGGGAACGGAATGGCAGAATCTTTTTTAATTTGATAAAAATTCTTCTTTTTCTATGATCCTTCGTAGAATCATAAATCAATCTTTGCTCTCCAACTTTGAGAAAACCTTTGAAATGGCCAAGCGAAAGAGAGTCATGATCAGCTTATGAACTCCCCTGCTCCATTATTCTTACACTCATCTTGACACACCACAACATCTGCACTTTTCCTATTGCACAGTCTTTTATTCTTTTCTTAATAAAAATTGAGAGGAAGCATTTCGCTTCCCTTCTTTATCCTCCAAAAAAAGAGAGAGATAGAAAAGTGGAATACATCCGTAATACAAAAATCTTGCAAGGAAAGTTAAGTATCTTCAAGTCATTAAAGTTCCCTGTTGATCCACAACATGACTTGATGTTAGGTTTCAATTGAAAAAGTTGTAACAAGAAAAATAAACATCAGCTATTGGAGATTTTGTTTTTAGTGTTAAATTTCCATGTTGCAGCAGTGTTGTTTAAGATAGAAGCACCATGAAGTAGGGCCCTTCGAAAATGCAAGACTCCAAGCAAAAATTGATAGGTACCATTCATCCTTAAGCTTTTTCTTTATTCTTGTCTTCACTATTGTTTGTCCATGAATAAGCAAGCGGGCGACAACGATGGTTGACAAAATGGATATTGACACTCGATCTGATTGCCCACAATATACCGCACCTACATAAAGCTAACCAACATGTGATAGCAAGATAATTAGTTCAAGCAAAGTTGCATTCAAATATATATAATTTGTCCAACTTTAAAACAATGCTTCTCATTTTATTAGTAAAATTCTGGAACATATTAATGAATTTTCTATTACAAACCGAACTTATTGCTCGAGAGGCTTGGAGAGAGTATAGAAAAAGTAGGGTGCAAGGTCTTCGCTTTTTTGAAGTTGAATTGATCAATCACAATCCTGCCATAATTAAATCAAAACCTTGTGAGCTAGCCAACCTAGTGGTTCGACTCATTTCATTCAGTTTAGAAGGGTTGATGGTGATGATGGACATAAATAGAGGCTAGTTCTTTTTCCTTTTTCAAAAAATTTGAAAACCATTTTAGACTTCAATAATGGTGTATAAATTTTAATATATAGTAGCAATAATAGTTTCAACCATCGATGCAATGGTTATAATAGGATCATCACTCCAACCCATGACCCAAAACCCCACCTAACCCTGGTCTAGACTTGATTGAACTTTGGAAAGTGTGAATTACTTTAGCCCGACAAGCTTTTTCAATATATAATATCAAATACTTGATCGGTATCAAAACCCGATCTCCACATGATTCAAATCAAATATATATTTTTATTACTCGAAACTCGGATACAACCCAACCAATTAGTGGAGTGAGTGTAGAACAAAAGTTAGACGTTAAACCCCAATAAGTATGGGGATTTGGGTTTAAGTGAAACTTGGACTTGACTTGGTAACATCCCTATGCTACATATATAATAACAAGTTAAACATAATGGCTATCATAATACATTCTTTACCATTATAATAAGATATTAATATAATTAACAACTATTATTTTTATTTATATTCTTTTTCAAACAAAATGAAAAATTTTCATAATTCAAACCTTCATATTAAATTTTCTTTCGTAAGTCATCATACAATCCAAAAAATATTTTTTTCTTTTGTACACAAATGAAAGTAAAGGCAAAGATAGTGCAGCTATTTTTTTCAAAATAACCATCTCAATTATGATTAATTAAATACTGAACTTTGAAATGCTTCTTCTTCATCCGAGACTAGTAGTTGCCGTTGCAACCAGCATAATAACCTACAAGCAAAAAAATCACTATAATTTTATCAAAAAAAATTATTATAATACTTTATCAAAAAAAAAATCACTATAATAACCAATAACATCTCGGATGGAGATTAAGCGCACGAGAAGGCCAGCCTGAGATCCGAAAGAACTCATCGTTGGATCTCGCAATGTCTGGCTGCTGAAAAAGTTGGCCAGTTTTTGAGCATTGAGCTTCCTTAGCCGAGGTGTCTGCTCACAAGCCAAGGCTTTTTTTGGTTACAAGAACTAGGCTCATTTTGAAAGGATAAGGAACAAACTTAGGATTCGATACTTTATGGATCTTGGATCCGAGCAGCTCGTATACCAGTATTTTCTCCCAATCAAAGTAAAGATGTAAGGAATCTGTCCACTTCTTCTAGAGCCACATCTTCAGATAATCATTAGCTTACTCCTAAAAAAACTACTACTATGTCCTCACCCAAGGCCACAATGGGATCTTTGGTCCCAGAGGCTGGTGTTGGGGGCTCTAGATTTAGACCATTGATTTCGAAGGAAAATTTTCCATCATCTGAAGCAACTTCCATGGAGGTGTTTCTTTCAGGGTCCTCATGCTCTACTCGAGTTGAAGGATCCAATCCTAAAGAAAAAAAGGAAAAGATCACTAACCAAATTATCTCCTATTGCGAGATCATCAATCTTTATTTCTCCTCCACAAACAAAAGTTATTGTTCATGAGGAGCAACTAGAAACTGAAGCCCCACCAAAAATTTCTAATGCTCTAGTTTTGTGATCAAATAGACCAGTAAAAGAGGAAGTTTGGAGGTCGGTGGTGACCAACCCCAAAAGGCTGGATGGGTCTCCACTGGTTGACACTTCTATGTCACATAATCAAGTTTTGGAATGTGGTGTCTACTTCAACTTTAGATAATCATGAAGAATTGGTTTCTCAGCTAAAATCTCAGCTTTCTTCTTATACTGCTGAGAGTCAATCTGCAGAGTTAGCTTCTTTTGATGTTTCTCGGAATATGGAGGATGGAGAAATAACTCTCTCTTCAAACCCATGAAGGTCTTATGTGAAACTACCGAGGCACTGCTAAGCCTTTATTTCGTAGGTACTTTAAGTTATTGCTAAATAAATATAGAGTAGATGTTTGTGGTTTCCTAGAAATAAGGGTTGATTTTGATTCTCTTTCTAGAATTCAACGTTCTTTATTAAGAGATTTATGGTTTTCTCTTAGGATTTGTCTGGTGGTATTATAGCAATGTGGCATCGAGATCTTGGTAAGGTTACTTTTACCTATATTGATCATCAAATTTGTTTTGGTATCATTTCTTCTCATGAGTCTCCATCTTGGATTTTGGGTATGATATATGCCAGTACTAATGGTTTGTTACGCTGATCCCTTTGGTATATGGCTACTCATGTTCTCTCTTTAGGTATGCCTACTCTTTTTTTTAGGAGATTTTAATCATCTTTTATACTCTCAAGACAAAGCTAGAGGTAAGCCTTTCCATCTTGATCGAGACATTAGAGAATTTAGGACTTTTATATCTTCAAATGGCTTAATTGATTTAGGATTTGATGGTCCTAAATATACCTGATGCAATAATCAAAAGGGTTATCAAGGGTATGGGAATGGATTGATCATGGAGTTGTATCAGACATTGGCTTAATCTATTTCCTAATTTTAGAATTCAGCATCTTATGAGATTCGCATCTGATCATTGTCTCTTGTTGCTTTTAGTTCAAACTAATAATTACCGATTGCATCTTTCTTTTAGATATTTTAAATTCTAAGAATGCTATCTAGATTTTCATCATCTAGTTCATAGATATTGGAAGGGTGATGATGATCCATCACCTCCTAAGCATTTTTCTTCTCTTCTGATGAGATTCAAACAAAAGATTATTTGATGGAGCTGATTTAGAGTGCATAATTTATTTAAAAAAGGAGAAGATTTGTACAATCAAATTTTTTTTTTATAGAATATTAAATCTCAAAATAGATTTCTATCTCATGATGATCATATCTATCTCCTTCATCTTCTCCAAGAATACAATCGTACATTATCCATGCAGGAGAGTTATTGGAGACAAAAATCTCAGATACATTGGCTAAAAGAAGGAGATATGAATACTAAGTTCTTTCATTGGACCACTATTATTCGAAGAAGGCGTAATTGGATTTCTTCTCTCAAATCTGATTCTAGCCAGTGGATATTTGAGGAATCTGAGATCCATGATACGTTTTATCGGTATTTTCAGGCTAAGTGCAATTTGATGCAATCTTCTGATGATTTATGGCTCTCTTAAACACCTAAATCCCTTTCTCTTATTCAACAACAAAATCTTATCACCCTGTATCTAAAGAAGAGGTAATTTATGCCTTGCAAGCTATGAATCCTGATAAATCTCTTGAGCCCGATGGGTTTTCAGCTTCCTTCTTTCAGGATTTTTGGCACATCGTAGGCAAGAATGTGGTTCAAGTTGTGCTTTACTTCTTTCATACGTCATCTATGCTACCTTCATAGAAACAAATATTTTTTGCTTTGATACCTAATGCTCAACACCCTATTGTGCCCTTTGATTTTCGCCCCATCAGTCTTTGTAATACCATATATAAGATAGTGGCAAACATACTCCTCAATCGTATGAAACATTTGATGGCCGATCTTATTTCATATAATCAAGGAGCCTTTGTTGGGGTAGATCCATAATGGAAAATATATTGGTTGCCTAAGAAATCATGCATTCTTTGATTTGTGCTCTATCTTTTCAAGGACTTTTAATGATCAAGGTTGATATGAAAAAAGCTTATGATCGAGTGCAATGGGACTTTCTATTAAGAGTTCTCAAGCAATATAATTTTCATGATCAGTTCATTAACTAGACTGCTGCTTATGTGTTTCATCCTTGATATGTCATTCTTGTAAATGGCTCGCCTACTGACTAGTTTTCAGTAGCTTGTAGACAGCGGCAGGGTTGTCCATTGTCCCTTTTTCTTTTTCTGTTATACTTTGAGATGTTTTCAAGTACCTTACAAGCTGCGGTCCAATCAAAGCTCCTCCATCCTTACATTCCTAGTAGGAATGGTCCTCGTATTTTTCATCTATTTTTTGTAGATGATTATTTTTTTATTGCAAAAGCGAAGGTTGGTGATGCTCTTACTCTTAAATTGCTTATGGATGCTTATTGTCATTATTCGGGACAGTCGATAAATACTTCAAAATCTTTCATTATCATAAGCCCAGCAATTGATCCCTTTATTAAGCAAACAATTGTTTCTATCTTTGGTATGCCCCGCCATCGAGGTGTTTGGAAATATTTGGATGTCCCTATTTTTAATTATAGACTATGCCCCATCGATTTTAACTTTATTACTGAAAAAATTTTGAACAAAATTCAAGCTTAAAAATGGAAAGCTCTATCTTTTGCAGGGAGGGTTACACTCTTACAATCTATTTTGGCTTGTATCCCTGTGTATGCAATGGCATCTCTATCTGTTCTGCCTTCTGTTTTGGATTACATGGAGTGGGAGTTTTGAGCTTTTCTTTGGGGTCATTCCACTGCTCAAAGAGGTGTTCATTTAATCTCTTGGGAAATCATTTGTTCCTCTAAAGAGGATGGTGGTTTGGGCCTTCTTTCACTTCCATCAAAGATAAGCTATTCCTGCTAAGTTGATTTTGTAACCCTTTTCTCTGTGGGCTCAACTGATCTATTCTAAATATAGGTTTCATCATTCTTAGGTTGCTCATCAACCACCTGCTCATTGCTCTCCCATTTGGCATAAAATTGCAGCTATTGCGCAGCAAATCTAATTCCAATTTATGTGGTTGATTGGTAATGGTTCCACAATAAATGTGTGGATGGATCCTTGGCTATCTAATGTGTCATTGTGCCGATGGCCCTCTTTTATCAATATGGATGTTAATTTGGAAGCAGATATAGTGGCTGATTTGATATTACCTAATAATACTTGGAACATTCCTCGGCTTCCTTTTTTAATGCTGAGATGATGACCACAGTTGCTTCCATGCCCCTTGCACAAGCTAACTGGTCTGATTAGTTGGGTCGGGCTTCATCTAGATCATTATTTGTTTCTTCTAAAGATATTGTGGCTGCTTTAATTCCATCCCCTCCTGTTACATTTACAGATTACTTCAGATAGGTTTAGAAGCTGTGTGTGCCTAAAAGGGTGAAATGTTTTTATTAGAAACTTCTTAGGTGGTGATTACCCACTAAGAAATTGCTGTTATATAGATATATTTTGCATTCTGATTCTCCTGAATGTGATTTGTGTGCTACTTATGTAGAGGATTATCAACATGCAATTATTATCAGTGTATTTGCACAACAATTCTAGCTTCTTTTGTTATAGCATTTTGGATGCCCTATCTCTTCTTCCTTGTCGGACTTCTTTGCATATCTATCAAGCTCCAGGGTACGGAAGGGTAAAACTCTTACCACATATATGGCATCACTCATTTTGCAGGCAAGGAATCATAGAATTTTTCAAGCCCAACATATTCATCCACTACATCTGATTCATATTTGTTCTTGCTTCTCTAATGATCAATTCTCTCTTTTTGATATCTCTTTATAAACAGTGAATTCCCAGTTAAGGAACTAGGATAATATCCTATGTTATGTATGCAGCATTCTTTATCTTCAAATTTAATTTCTCGGATTCCCCTTTCCTTTGGGACGCTCATTGTGAATTTCAATGGGGCAGTCACTTGGAATCGAGGTGCAGATGGATTTATCATCAGAAATCATGATGGATCTATGCTCATGATTGATGGTAAACTTCTTTCACATTCATCAGTTCTTTTTGCAAAGCTTATTGGAGCTTGGTTAGGCATCAAGTATCTTGTCACTCATTTCCATACTCAAAAAGTTTGGATTCAAGGGGACTCCTCTGTTGTTATCTCCTGGCTTAAAGATTTACAGCATAACAAGATGTGTCTCTCTCCCTGGATGTAAGATATCAAATTATGGTCTATTAGCTTTCATACTTTCAAAATTTCACATATATGCCGGGAAGATAATCAAGCGGCTGATTGAGCTGATTGTTAGGGGTTTTTTTTCCCTTAATTCTAACCTCTTGAATCAGCATCCTGATTTAGTCCAAATTTTGAAAGCTGATGCCTATACCATTGCATTCCCAAGACATGGATTTTAGGGTGAAACTTCATATTATTGATACCAAATTTGGGAGGGCACTTGCTTTCACTTTTCATGGCTGCTACATGGGTTGGCTCAATATGGCTTATACATCTGCTGAATTGAGTTGTGTTTGCTGGCTGGTATTTGCTCAGGAGGTTCCTATATTGCAGATAAAAATTTATTTGCGTTCCCTTTGGCTATACATACATGCCTGTTGGAGTTGTTGTTATCATATTTGTTGCTCAGCAGGCAGAATGTATGCATATTGCCAAGACTTATGTTATTCATTTCATATGTGGAACCTTTCTATATTCACAATTTTGATCAACTCTGCTCGGCAGGACCTGTTTTTCATCTTGCTTATCTATTTCAATTCATCAATGTGTAATGGAGCTTGTTGGGGAATACCGACCGACCCCGCTCATGCCGACTTATAATCGGGCATACCGACCGACCGACCGATCGTCGGGTGCCGTTACCGATCGATCGACGGCTGTCTACCGACCAAGGATATGTCGGTCGGGCAGACCCTTTCCGCCCTCCTGACCGACTGCATCAGGAAGTCCGATGCCCGACTCCTGCAACGTGCCCGACTGACCGTCGGAGGGGTCTGAATCTCCACCCGACGCCCCTCAGCTGGCCACCGACCTAAGGTCGGTCGACTCCTCCAATCACCGTACTACTGCCAGAGACTGTCAGTCCTGACAACAGCATGCGGCACTGCCGCCTAGGGGCATTATCCCGCCTATGGCATTGTCAACCCTAGTGATTTGACAGGCCCACGGTGATTTGACACCTCACGGCGACTCTGACAGTCCACGGTGACTTGACAATTCTTCAATTGTCTGCGCCATTAATGACGGCGTCATACCACGCTCCACTATATATATCGGGGAAGGAAACAGTGCTAGAGGTCCCTTCGAAACTCTTGGGCTTGCCCCCTCTCTCTCTCTTTCCCTTTCTCGTTGAGCTCCTTGTTTTCTTCTCACTGTTGCCTAGTCTCCTCTCTGACTTGACCGTCGGAGGGTCCCCGCCGGAGCCGCCTCCGGTCAGTGCGGACTTTCTTTTGCAAGCGCTCGTTCCCGGCGATCAGGCGACGAGGGGATTGGCCGCAACAGATTGGCGCGCCAGGAAGGGGAGATGACAAAGATAATAGCTCAGCGATCGAGGGTCACCGGATCGGCGAGGCGCTCTTCCCGCCAGGAAGAGGCCTCTCCTCCACCCTCCGCGGCGGAACCCAGCTCTCCGCACCCTGCGGTGACTATGGAGGCATAGATCGCGGCGATCGTACGGCAGATGACCGTGCTGACGGACGCGGTCAAAAGCCTTCAGCAACAGCCGGTCCAGCTGCCGCCATCACTGGTCGGGCAACCGACGGCACGTCCGATGCCCTTCAGGAGCAGCCGCCGACGCCCGCGTCGATCCCCGTCGCCTCCGCAGGAGTACCTACCACAGCACTCCCACAGAGAGGAGGAGGGGCGGCCGCGGCGCGACACCCATCGGTCCCGACAGCATTCTCCCTCCCAGCTGGAACGAGCGAGGAAAGAGAAGCGACCGCGAACACCATCCACCTCCCTCTCGAAATCTTTTAGAGACTCCACTCCTGGGGTCTCCCAGCACTGACGGACGTAGGTTCGAGAAAATCGATTGTCGGCTCGCGCAGCTGCAGGTGGACGGGTAGAAGTCTTCAAACGATATCGACTTCCAAACCGCCCAACCTCTCTCCCGACTCATCCTCGATGAACCGATTCTCAGTCGGTTCAAGATACCGCACGTGGAGCCCTACGACGGCTCCACCGATCCAATCGACCATCTGGAGAGCTACAAAGCTCTCATGACGATTCAGGGGGCAACCGACGCTCTCTTTTGCATCGGCTTCCCCGCCACGCTCCGCAAAGCTGCCAGGGCCTGGTACTTCAGTCTTCGATTGAGAAGTATCCACTCCTTCGGACAGCTCGAGCACTCTTTCGTGGCTCACTTCAGCACCAGTCGGAAGCCGCCGCGAATGTCGGACCGTCTTTTCTCCCTCAAACAGGGAGAAAATGAGACGCTCTGACATTTCGTGACGCGGTTCAACACGGCCACGCTTGAGGTCCGGGACCTTAACGAAGACATGGCTATCTCAGCCATGAAACGGGGGTTGAGGACGTCCTGGTTCACTTACTCCCTGGACAAGACCCTCTCCCGGACGTATGCCGAATTATTGGAGCGTGCGTACAAGTACATGCGCGCGGACGAAGGAGCCTCCGACCGGCGCTTGACCGAATTCAAGGGCCCGAAGGAGAAGCGAAGAAAAGGTCGGGACCCCACCGAACCTAGCAGGCCCCCGACCGAAGGTCGGGTCTCACCCCGTGGCGAAACCAGAAGTCGCCCCGACGGCAGACTCTAAGGCCGACACGCCCTAGGTATGACTCCTTCACTCCTCTCTCCGCTCCCCATGCACAGATTCTGATGGAGATCGAGGGGGAAGAGTACCTACGACGTTCTCCGCCTTTGAAGGCAAAAGGCCTCGACCGACGGAAGTACTGTCGATTCCACCGGGGCCACGGTCACAATACCGAGCAATGTATCCAGCTTAAGGATGAGATCGAAGCTCTCATCCGCCGAGGGTATCTCGATAAATTTCGGAGGAACCCACCGACTCAACCAGTGGCCGACCGACGACCCCAGCTGACTGAAGAAGCGACGACTAATCAGCCGACGGTCGGGGTCATCAATATGATTTCCAAGCGACTGGGCCCGGGGACGTCTGCAGGAGGGGAGCCGACGAAAAAGCTGCGCCCGGACGACGTGATTACTTTTACGGAAGAAGACATTCGGGGCATCCAAACTCCCCACGACGACACTGTTGTTGTCTCGGCAACAATAGCGAACTATGATATAAAAAGAATTTTTGCAGATAATGAAAGTTCAACGAACGTTTTGTTTTACTCGACCTTCTCCCGGATGCAACTATCAACCGATCGACTCAAGAAGGTCCCTACGCCCTTGATAGGCTTCGCCGGGGACGCCATCGTGATGGAAGGAGAAGTTACCTTACCCATGACGGTAGGCACCGAACCACAATAAAGCACGGTCCATTTGACTTTTGCAGTCGTCCAACTGTCTTCGGCCTACAATGCCATACTTGGAAGATCCAGACTAAACGCCCTCAAGGCGATTGTCTCGACATACCATCTCTTGGTTCGATTTTCGATCAAAAATGAAGTCGGTGAGATGCGCAGAGACCAACAGCTCGCTCGCCGATGCTTCTAGATTTTCGCTCAAAGCAACGAGTTGAAGGGCTCCCTGACGATCGACAAGCTAGACCAACAGGAGGAGGAAGAACGGGATTCACCGATCGAGCAGCTCGTTCCAATTTCGATAGCGAAGAATCCTGATCGAAAGGTATGGGTCGGGTCTCAACTACCCGACCCAGAACGACAACGGTTGGCAGAGCTGCTGAAGGCCAACGTCGACATATTTGCTTGGTCGGTGGCAGATATGTCGGGCATCCCTCCGGAGACAATAACGCACTGACTCAACATCGACCCGACGATGAGGTCGGTGAAGCAGAAGAAAAGGTCTTTTGCTCCCGAAAGATAGAAGGCTATCGATGAAGAAGTGGACAAGCTACTCGAGGTAGGCTTCATCAGAGAAACTACATATCCCGATTGGCTCGCCAATGTTGTCATGGTCAAGAAAGCCAACAAGAAGTGGAGGATTTGTATCGACTACACCGACTTGAATCGGGACTGTCCGAAAGACAGCTTTCCACTTCCAAAGATCGACCAGCTGGTGGATGCGACGTCCGAATTTCGACTGCTCAGCTTCATGGACGCTTTCGCCGGGTACAATCAGATCCGAATGGCGCCCGAAGATGAGGAGCACACTGCCTTCGTGACCCCCAAGGGCCTCTACTGCTACCGGATAATGCCCTTCGGGCTGAAGAATGCCGGCGCCACCTACCAACGACTTGTCAATAGGGTCTTTAAAGACCAGATCGGACGCAACATGGAAGTATATGTCGACGACATGCTGGTAAAAAGTGCACAGATTTCGGATCATGTCTGGGATCTCGAAGAAACCTTCCGCACTCTACGACGACACCGGATGAAGTTGAACCCGACTAAGTGCGCCTTCGGAGTAACCTCAGAGAAGTTCCTTGAATTCCTCATCTCGCAATGGGAAATCGAGGCCAACCTCGAGAAAATCAAAGCCATCATCGACGTGCGCCACCCGAACACCAAGAAGGAAGTCCAGCAGTTGAATGGAAAAATCGTTGCTCTCAGCTGGTTCATCTCTCGATCGGAAGAAAGGTACCTCCCGTTCTTTAAAACTCTGAGGCAGACGAAGGGCTTCTCTTGGTCGGATGAGTGCCAACGGGCCTTCGAGGATCTAAAGAGGTACTTGGCTTCCCCGCCGTTGCTTGTGAAGCTGAAGGTCGGAGAGACATTGTATCTCTATTTGGCCACCTCCCCCAAGGTGGTCAGTTCGATGCTCGTCAGAGAAAATAAGAGCCGAACCCATCAACCTATCTACTATACCAGCAAAGTGCTCCGCGACGTTGAAGCTCGATATTCGGAGGCGAAAAAGATGATTTTCGCCCTGACCGTCTCCGCACAGCGACTCCGCCCATACTTCCAAGCGCATGCCATTGTGGTTCTCACCAACCAGTCTCTGAGGGCGATATTGCGCCGACTTGACACATCGGGATGACTGGCAAAGTGGGCGATGAAGCTCAGCGAGTTCGACATACAGTACCGACCGCGACCTGCCTTAAAGGCCCAGGTCCTGGCCGACTTCATCGCAGAATGCCCGACGACCGACCAAGGGTCGGAAGACGTGGACCCCGGACGAGACACGGTCCCAAGCCTGACCCGGTCTCCACCTGGATACTGCACATCGACGGAGCTTCAAACGCCCAAGGGAGTGGGGCTGGGTTCCTGCTCACCAACTCGGATGGGGTAGTCACCGAGTACGCCCTCCGATTCGACTTCAAAGCCTCCAATAACCAAGCCGAGTATAAAGCGCTCCTCGCCAGCTTGAGGATGGCAAGGGAACTTGGGATCGACAGCCTCCGGGCATTCTCCGACTCTCAGCTGATCGTGGGGCAGATCAAAGGTGAATTCGAGGTGCGAGATCCAGCCATGGCAAAATATCTCCAGAAAGTGAAGGATCTCGTAACGCGCCTCGGGTATTTTAAAATTTTTCACATCCCTAGGTCGGAGAACGCCCGGGCCGACGCACTCTCCAGGCTGGCAACCTCGGCTTTCGACTCTTTGGGCCGGACGTTTATGGAGAATCTCGAGTAGCCAAGCATCGACAAGGTCGAAGAGGTGCTACTACTGACAGCTGAACCAAGCTGGATGGATCCGATTGTTCGGTTCCTGACCGACGGGATCAACCCTGAAGATCCCACGGAGGCCAGACGGCTCCGATGGTCGGCCTCCCAATATGTGATCATGGACGGCCGACTCTACAAAAGGTCATTCTCCTTTTTCTTGCTCAGGTGTTTGGGACCGACCGACGCAGATTACGCACTCCGAGAAGTGCACGAAGGAATCTGCGGGAGTCACTTGGGGGGCAAATTCTTAGCCTACAAGGTCCTGCGGCAGGGTTACTATTGGCCCACCATGAGGAAGGACGCGGCTGAGTTGGTCCGAAAGTGTGGACCATGCCAGAAGTACGCCAACATACAACACCGACCAGCCAGCCAAATCACTCCTATCGTCGCCCCATGGCCCTTCGCTCAGTGGGGAGTCGACATTCTCGATCCCTTCCCTCCGGCATCGGGCCAAAGGAAGTTTATAGTCGTAGCTATCGACTACTTCACCAAATGGGTGGAAGCCGAGCTCCTGGCGCAGATTACCGAGCGCAAGATGGAGGACTTCGTTCAGAAGTCCATCATCTTCAGGTTCGGACTACCGCATACCATTATCACCGACAATGGACGACAATTCGACAACCAAGACTTCAGAGACTTCTGCGTGAGGTTTCACATCATGCACCGACTGACTTCAGTCAAGCACCCACAGTCCAATGGCGAAGTCGAGGTGACTAACCGAACCATACTACATGGGCTCAAAACCCGACTGAATGAAGCCAAAGGCCTCTGGATCGATGAATTGAACTCCGTCCTATGGGCTTACTGAACGACCCCCCGTGTCCCGACCGGAGAGTCGCCTTTCAGCTTGGCCTATGGGACAGAGGCAATGATACCACTCGAGATCGGGCTGCCATCAACTAGGGTCGAGCAGTATCAGGAGCCGAACAACTCTAATTGCCGGAGAGCCGACCTAGACCTCTTCCCCGAGCTCCGGAGCGAGGCTCAACTTCGCATGGCTTCATACCGACAGAGAGTAGCCCGATATTACAACTCCAAGGTCAAGCCAAAGCTCTTTAGGCCTAGGGACTTAATCCTAAGAAAGGCAGAAGTCTCGAAGCCCCTGGACCAAGGGAAGCTAGCTCTAAATTGGGAAGGGCCCTACATGATAGCGGACACCTACGGACCAAGGGCTTACCGACTGGAAACTCTGGAAGGAAAACCCATTCTCTGGACCTGGAATGCTGACAACCTGAAGTTGTATCACCAATGAACTTTGTGCCTGTTCATTCGGAATACAAATCCAGTTTCAAATTTCGGAGTTTTAACTCTTCGACTGATGATCGACGCTCGCCAAGAAGGACGAGTCCCGACGTCCCGACTCGGACTTAAATGTCCACGTGGAACCGACGGCCCGACCACCGACGATGTATCGGGCACTTATAAGGGTCGAACCGTCCACGACAACGAGAGTTAACACTCCTTCTACGATCAAAGTTTCGGGCCAAACGATCAGCTGACTTGCCGACTGGGCCCCGACCAAAGAAAGGCAAAACGCCTGCGTGACCGCCGTCGTGACTTACCGACCGAGCTACGGTCGGTCGAAGGATATTCGGCTTACCACCGTCTATCACATGAAGCGACCACTGTCGCATTCATGACTCACCATCGAGCTACGGTCGGTCGGGAGATATTCGGCTTACCACCGTATATCACGCGGCGCAGTGTAAGTACCCGACACTAGGGTATCGGGATCCGACTTATCATCGTTTTCCCGACTAAACGCGCCAGACGACATTTGACTGAATGCATTGAAAGAGACCCGACTGCCAAGTCTTATCCGACGGTCGGACGGCTTTCGACCCAACGAGCATGCCCGACTCACAGCCGAGCGAAGGATGATCGACCCACAGCCAGACGAAGGATGCCCGACTTAAGCCCTCGATCATCGAAAGACCGATCCAAAGTCGGAACTTGTTCTACCTTCATGGCGGCACGAATTACCGAACATCCTAACTGATCTATATGGGTTAGCGGCTTACATGTTCAAATGCATTCCACAACACATAGAAAAAAGAAAGACATGCAGAAGGAAAAGTTCAAGTCCAAAAAACTTTGACTTTGATTTCATTGAAAATCAAAATAAGCTTACAAGGTTGGGCCAAAGCCCGAATACAAGCCGAAGCAAAAGGAAAAACAAAAATAGATAACCGACTAGTCCTCAGAGTCGGCCTCCTCCACTGGATATCGATGGGGGACGGTCGGCGAACCCGCTCTGGCTTCAGCAGTCGGGACCGCTTGATCTTCTGTGGCTTGCTCTGCATCCTCTTCGGCTTCCACCCTGGTGGTGAGGCCTTCCGACGTCGGGTCGGCCGTCTCCTCCGCAGCTGGGGCCTCCGACTCTGGCAGAACAATGCTGCTGAGATCAAGCTCCGGGTACAGGCCTCGAACGGCTTTCCGAGCATCCTCGTACCCGACCTGGTACGAAAGGAAGCCGCTCTCCAGAAGCTCTTCTCGGAACTCTTTCGAGTCACGGAAGTCTTCGACAGCCCGACCCATGGCCTCCTTCGCCGACTCCACTTCTGCCCTCGCGATGTCTGCGTCGGCCTGGGCGACAGATAGGCCTTCCTCGACCTTAGCGAGATTTATGAGGCTTACTCGAAGCTGCTCGCGGTCGGCCTCCAGCTCCTTGGCGAAGCTGTCCCGCTCGTGCCGAAGCCGACGGACGGTCTGGGACTTCTTCTTCACGTCATCTCGGGTCGACTGCAGCTCCGACTCCGATGTCGCCAAGGCTCCCTTGAGTCGGGAGACCTCCTCCGTAAGTCGGGAGACCTCCCACTCAAGTCGGCCCTCCCGTTCGACCGACTGTTGCAGCTGGTCGACCAGGACAACCTTGTCGGCTTCAACGGTCGTGACCTTGTCTCTCCAGGCCGCGCGCATATCGTCAAACTTTCGGTATCCGGCCTCTAGCTCGGATATGTTGTAAACCAACTGCATAAAATAAAACCGACCGTCAGTAGATCGAGCTTACGGAAACTACGTTGAAAATAAAGGAAAGAGGGACTTACCCGAATCATCATCGGGTAGAACGAAGACAGCATGTCGGAGACACGCTGGTTCTTCATCTCCTCGATGTCGGCGGAAAGGAGGAGCGCCTGGCATAGCCTCTTGGCCAAGTCATGGTTGGCCAGGCCCGATGCACCTTAGGGGAGTTGGAAGTCAGTCGGTCCTCCACCGCCAGCCGACCGTCCTTCGTCGCCCGACGCCATGGGGGCCTTCCCTCGACCGGACGCCCAGGCCCTGACGTCGGAGATGGACGGCAAGCTCGAGCCCGATCGAGTCTCGACCGACGACGCGGCAGTAGCGGGCGCAGGTCGCTCGGGCTCGTGCGCCTCCTCCCGATCCTCCTCTGTCGGCTGAGCAGCCGATGCGCCATCGACCGACTCATCGGCCGCCCTTCTTTCGGGCGAGGTGCCACCCTCGCCCGACGGTCCCTCGGACGGGACTTCGACGAGCACTGTCGGTGCCGACAGTGCGATGACGGGCTCCGCCCCCGACCCAGTCGGTTCGCTCGGTGGAGCTACGTGGGGCCTCTTGGGAGGCCGCGACAGCCCGACCCCTTGCGCCGGCCTCTTTCGAACGGCGTACTGACGTACGTCGGCTGCCGTCAGTCTTGATCTCGGTGGCATATCTGCAAGCAACGACAGACGATCAGCACCATAAAGAAAAAACAAAAAGAAGAAAAAGGGGAAGAAAAATGAAAAACTGACCTAGGCGAGGGACTGGGCTGAGGCGGCGTCGTACAGGGCCTGCTCGGTGACGAGCTCCCTCTGCTTCGGCATCGAGATGTCCTTCAGCCGGTGAAAGTCTTCCCGATCCTCAGCTTCAACCCGACTGTTCTCGTTCGGCTCGGTTCGGAGATTCCCCCAACGGACAGGGAACCCCCAAGGAGTGGAAGAGGATGCGAAGAAGAACTGATTCTTCCATCCATGAATGGACGACGGAAGACCAGTGATGAAAGAGAGCCCCTTCCGAGGATTGAAGTACCACCACCCTCGGGCTTTAGGGTGGGGTCGGAGGACGAAGAAAGCTCGGAAGAGGAAGATCCAAGGATCAGTCGGCAAAAACCGACACAGAAGAGCAAAACTGACTATTAGCCGAACTGAGTTCGGCGCGAGTTGTGCCGGGCACAGCCTGTAATAGTCAAGAACGTTTCGGATAAACTCCGGGATCGAAAAATGAAGGCCGGCCCGGAGGTCCTCAACATAGAAGGCCACCTGGCCCTCAGGCGGGCTGTTAACCCGACCGTCGGCACCAGGGGCGAACAGCCGAAACTGCCCCGGGATGCGATATTACTCCCGGAGCCGATCGACGTTCGGCCCCGAAAGTGAAGAGACCTCCACCTTCGGGGTCGACCGAGTGTCGTCAGTCGGCTCTCCCGACCGACTTCCTCGGGGGGATGTTCTAGCCATGGACTAAAACGAAGGAAATGAAGAAGAAGGCAGGGAGGAGGAGACGGTGAAGATGATGATGGCCCCCAGAAGAAGAAGAGGGAGCTCCTAAGAAGAAAGGGAGCGGAGAAGAATACCTGGAATGAGGGATTATGCGGGCAGAGTCTCGACAGCAAAGTAATGGGGGGGTAAAAACTGAATATGGGCGACCCTGTATATGCAGTACTCCCCGACGGTCGAGATGAAGGCACGACCAATGAGGAGTCCCCAGATCTCGCCACGTGGCGCCATCCGTCGGCCCGACGATTCGACGCACCTATCCTCAGATCGAGCCATGTCACCTCAATCCGCTCCAACGGGCCCGTCCCAATGGCCACATGCCACGTGGCACAGAGGCCGTGACGTTTCGTATCCCCGAAGGAGCGGCGGGAACAACGGTTTTCCTTCCCGATGGGACGAGACGTCTGACGCCGACAGAACGTCTGACGCCGACGGGACAGGACATCTGACACCGACGAGATGTCTGACGCCGATGGGACAGGACATCTGACACCGACGAGACGTCTGACACCGATCGGACATCTGATGCCAGCGAATCGCCCGATATTCATAAGATGACTGACATCGTATCAACCCACGGTACGGTCGGAACTTGATACACAGAGGATCCACTCCTTTTCGCCCGGCGTTACTGCCCAAACGAAGACATCGACCAGCGCGCCGTCCGACTCAGGAGTGGAGGGGGGCAACTGTTGGGGAATACCGACCGACCCCGCTCATGCCGACTTATAATCGGGCATACCGACCGACCGACCGACTGATCGTCGGGTGCCGTTACCGACCGATCGATGGCAGTCTACCGACCGAGGATATGTCGGTCGGACAGACCCTTTCCGCCCTCCTGACCGACTGCACCAGGGGGTCCGATGTCCGACTCCCGCAACGTGCCCGACTGACCGTCGAGGGGTCCGAATCTCCACCCAACGCCCCTTAGCTGGCCACCGACCTAAGGTCGGTCGACTCATCCAATCGCCGTACTACTGCCAGAGACTGTCAGTCCTGACAACAGCATGCGGCACTGCCGTCTAGGGGCATTATCCCACCTATGGCATTGTCAACCCTAGTGATTTGACAGCCCCACGGTGACTCTGACACCTTACGGCGACTCTGACAGTCCACGGTGACTTGACAATTCTTCAATTGTCCGTGCCATTAATGACGGCGCCATACCACGCTCCACTATATATATCGGGGAAGGCAACAGTGCTAGAGGTCCCTTCGAAACTCTTGGGCTTGCCCCCTCTCTCTCTCTTTCCCTCTCTCATTGAGCTTCTTGTTTTCTTCTCACTGTTGCTTAGTCTCCTCTCTGATTTGACCGTCGGAGGGTCTCTGTCGGAGCCGCCTCCGGTCAGTACGGACTTTTTTTTGCAGATGCTCATTTCTGACGACCAGATGATGAGGGGATTGGCCGTAATAGAGTTGATGGATGGGGGAAAATCTGTTCTTTCTTCAATTAAAAAATGGTACAGTTGGTTTGGGTTCAACTCTGTATGGTTACAACCGTTACACAACTTGTGGTCTCTATCTATTGGTGGGATGCTTCATTATGTATTATTGCTTTCAAGTGCGAGCCTGTCGCCTAAGTTAGACGTGGTTTATAGATGCAGACTTCTTTTTTATGTTCAGAACTCAGAAGGGTGCACTGAGCTTACGTAGAGTTTCAAATCTTCGTACATTTTGTATCAGTCAGCGATATTTCTCAAGACTTTCCACTCCTTGCTTAAGTCCTCGTGCCACCTGTTACTGATGTTGTATAATTTTCTTCTTAGGTGCTTTGTATATGTATATGTTCTTTATTTTGGGTTTAGTTTTTTCTTTCGTTCACAGCTTCTACTTTTCTCCATAATTATAAATCCATGCATTTTGGGCTGTATATTTGACCGTGAGAGCATTCTTTCGGTAAGAAAAATACTTTGTGCAGCACGGACGGCAAAAAAAATTCGACATAAAATATACCATTTCATCCGATTGATCTATGTAGTTATCATTTTTTAATACACATTAATACATGCGGATCAATTTTTTCATTTAAAAATTTTATATGATAAAAATTTTTCTATCTTTTGAATAAAATTATGATATCCTATGGCGTAATATAGTCTAAAATATCGTAATATGGTCTTAAATATTATAATACGAGTGAGATATTTTTGTCCAACCACTTTTCAACACGTATTTAATTTCTGCAAATCGATTTTTTTATTTAAAAATTTTGAACGATGAAAATATCTCTATTTTTTATAAAAAATTATGACATCCTGTACATATTATGAATGTAGGATGTCATAATATTGTCATAAAATATTATAATTTTTTTTAAAAAAATAAAAATATTTTTATTATATAAAATTTTTAAATAAAAATCTGCAGACATTAGATTTGCATTAAAAAATAATGACTATATGTATCAATGAGACAATACAGTATATTTTATGTTGAATTTTCTATATCATCTATGGTGCACAAAAAAAATTTTGCATTTTGATTGCGCTTACACTGATTCGAATTTTCAAAAAAATTTTTTTTTTTTATAATATATATATATATATATATATATATATATATATATATATATATATATATATATATATATATATATATATATATATATATCACTTAGCTTTGGTTTCCAGTTCCAGGGGTGGACAGGTGGTGTGGAAAGCAGCAAAAGTAGTAGATGGTGGATTCGTTTTGATTTTTGTTGCTTTTAAAGCACAGGACCATCGGTCCGTTACCACAAACAGCCAACAATAACAAGACGAAAGACTGCTGCTGCTGGCCAGCGCTTGGGTCCTCCGAAGCGGCCCGGTCCCATTCGTTTCCCTGCCGTCGCTGGGCTCGAGCACGCCACCATCGCTGACTCCCCCAGCGTTCACCGTTGGATCGCCGCCACGAACACCACGGTCTTTTGCGTCTTTTTGTCTTTTTATTTATTTTGGGATGCCCCACTGGGATATATTTTATTGTAGGTACGTGATATGATATGATATGATAAGCGCCGCTCTCTTTTTCGGGCCCAGCACCCGGTAACTTTTTCTATTTTCCCCTCCGTAGGCTTCTCACGTCCTCTAACACTTGTCTCCTCTTTTAGCTCGCCGTTGCTTGTATTTTTTTTTTTTTCCTTACTTTATTTCTCCTCAATTTTAACCAAGAGTTTAGGAAGATAATTTTATTATAAATTTTATATTATTATAATAAAATTTTATTAATTATTATAATTTTTTAATTTTTTTAAATAAAAATATTTTTTTAATTCAAAATTCAATTCACCTCAGTTCAGAAAAATCTTGGATTAGGCCTCAGAGACCACCCAATTTGTATTGTTGGCTCCGAATGGACCAACGATGTTGCTGGCTTAGTCAAGTCTAACTTACAGTTAAAAGTAAGAATCATTAATCTTTTAAATTAAAAATTTATTTTAAAAAAAATATTTTAATTGATCCACTTCAAATTTAGATGCTCATAAATGTAATTATAATGAATAAATGATGATGTAGCATATGATAACGTGGAACTCGTGATTGTATATTTTTTGATTAAAAATTTTATAGCATATATCATATATCGTTTATAAAATAAATCATCGGTATATACCACACTAACCCTTCAAATTATTAAAAAATAAAATTTTCATCTATTATACTATGTCATCATCCAATTATCATATCATCTATATGCTACGTTACATCTATTAATGCCACATTATCTTCTTTTCGATGATTTTTACCACATTAATATCTATTTTTATCATAAAAATATTGATTATTGCGAATTGATATTTTCAATGCAAAAAAAAAAGATTGAAATCTAAGAAGAAGATCACATTAAAATAATTTAAAATTTTAAAAAAATTATTAAATTTTAAATTTTTAAACTGTCAAAATTTTTTTTAAAAAAATATACTAAACTCTAGAAACTAAAAACATAATTAACCTTTAACCCTTAAATTTTATAAGAAATATTATTTTATCTTGACATTCAATGTTGCAAGGTGATAATGGTCAAACAATGGGGCAGTTATTTAAATAAATATTTATTAACACGTGCCAGCTGTTATGCATATTTTAAAATACATCTTTTTAATAAACGGTACACGAGATATATCCCCATTGCTGCATATAATGGCAGCAGTTATAACACTAGCCGTTTCTTAAACCATGGCTTTTTAAGTTGCCATAAAGTGCGATATAAAAGTGGCCTATAATTATTGAGTCGCTCACCGGTGCACGTACTTGGGTACCATGGAAAGGGATGGATCATAATAAACCAATTTATGGAGGGGTTAGGCGTCACGGAGCCAAAATTATGTGGTCTTCGGTAGGGTGTTAAATGTGCCACAAAGACTTAGGAGGCTGTGTCGCGAGATGTACACTCGTTTCGTTGGGATGATTGGGACCGTCTCGAGGTTGGGAATTTTGTTTTGGTGGTGTATGACGTAACGCTTATCTTCGAGAAAAGTTAACGACCACCCATGCTTTTTTTGCTGAAGCACACAGGGACAATATTGCATCGATGCCACCACACCTTTCAGCCTGCATCCCAGCACATGTTGTCCTTCCTAAGAATTTATTTGATTGAAATATATAATTTAAAAAATTATTTTTTAAAAAATAAATATAGTAAAAAATAAATTTTATCATGCTCGATAACATGATGGTCTAAAAAATATATCAAAACATAATATTAAAAAATTATTATTTTTGATTGAAAATAATTTTATATATAAATATTATCAAATTTATAATAACATTCATAAATATATAATTGAAGTGGTGATTTTTTTTTTCTAATCCATCTGTTGACTATTTATAGCTTGTTTACATAAAAACTATCTACATAGATTATTTTAAATATTAAAATATATTTATATATATTAACAAAATTTTTTAAATTAATTATGTATATTTTATATATATATATATATATAATATTATATGTTACAATATTATACTGTAATATACAATATTATATAACACTATATTATAATTATATCATATTACATTATAATATCATTTCATATTATATTTCATTATAACAATATTATATTTTTATAATAATATTTTAATATATAATATGATGTTATATTATATTATATTATATTCTACTAAATCTTCTATTGCCGTCTTGTCAACTTAAAAGTATTATTTCAATTTAGTTGTAAAAAATATATAGAATAATCTTGAAAAAAAATTTAAATTATTTAAAAGTTTTTAATATTATTCTAAATTTTAATTTAATACAATCAGATCATCAAACTTTCAAAAAAATTTAATTTAAATTTTGGCCATGCATTCTGTCTATTTGTTATTATAAAAAAATCACAGGAGCTCACGTGATAGAGGTATGTGATAGGAGAAGCTGATGTGGATGATGTATTTTTCTCATTTTCTCTTTTTTTTATTTGAAATTTCAAATCTGATTGTTCCTCCCATTTTTAGTGACTCAATACCAGTGACGCTTGTGAGAGTGGTGATTTGCCAATCGGTGAGAAGACAGTGATTGCTCCTCCATTTCTACGATGAAAATATTTTTTTTACCTTATATTGGGGTTTTGCATATTAGGATTTGACTTAGATTTTCTTATAATTCCTAATTCCTTCAACTCATAAAAGACAACAAAGATTTGGCTAAGCATGAAATATTATTACAAATTTTGAGTTGAAAGTGATACAAAAAGTTTGTTTTCGTTGTGTTTGCATGTAGTCCCAAAATTTTATTAAAGCTTTCTTATGTACGTGGAATATGGTCCCAAAATATTGTTTGTATGTGATCCTAAAGCTTTATTAAAGATTCTTTATGTAGTATAATGATCCCAAGTCATCCCTATATGATCTCAAAACTCTGTTAAACCTTTGGGATTTGACAGAATATGGTCCCAAGTTGTTAAAGTTTTATTTTTTAATGGTTACCATTATCATCTCTTTGCTACTTTCTTACTAAGTAATGTACTTTTTTGAGAAAAAGGTATGCCTTACTATAGTACAGTAAAATATCTTACTAAATACAACAAGATAGGATGCCATACTGTAGCAAAATATGGTATCTTGTTGTTGTATATCTTACTTCATAGTTAGACTTTTAATGTCAATAGACCCTCTATTAACAGCTAGCTCATTTTGAAAACAATCTTTGTGACTCCTTCATTGATGTTGCTCATATTTTTTTTCTTAATATTACTTATGCTTCAATGTAATATTTTTAATGTATTATAGAATGGAATGTGTAATCCAAGCTATACATGATGGTGACAAGTTTGTCAATAAGGCCAAATACACTGAATATGTTTGAGGGAATGTGGATTATTATGATATCCATAATACAAATAACTTATGTTATGATAAGTGACAAGATATTGTGAACATGTTGTGCATGGATAAAATTATAAGATTATTTTGTAGGATTTTTGTTACAAATGACTAGCAGAGAATGAGGCTTATGTATGAGGATAGTTAGCTTCAAAAAATGATAAAGCCTACATTGGATACAAGAGAGTATCTTTATATTTATATTGAGCATGAAGAATCAGTCAATAAATCAGTCATGGAGAGACCTAGGATTAGAAGTCTTATCAAAAAGATTTTAGAGAAGCAAAGTCTAGAACCAGTGAGAAGCAAAGAAATTGATCAGTAGGCAGTAAGGGGCAAAGTCAACAGACTAAGAGCTGAGCAAAGTTAGCAAGTGGTAATAAACAAAGGAAAAGAAAAAGTGCTTGATAGACCTAAAGATAAAAGGATTGCTGAGGAGTCTTTAGAAGATGAAGAGCACACCATTCATTGATAGTGAAAAGAAAGAGAGTGATGATAGCTACAATATAGATGTTGAGCTATTAACTGATGATAAGGAGTTGATAGCTATGATGGACAAAATAAAGGAAGCAAGGAATAAGAATAAGAAAAAAGATGACGAGGTATAGAGAAAGCAACCACCATTTATAGGTGATATTATTAGGCCAAGCATTGCTGCTCCATTGGATGAACTTGAAGAGCAAATTAGGTATGGTAGTGACTATCATAATTCATCTAAATTTGACACACCTAAATTAAGTCTTGAGCATGAGATTGGTGAGCTTACAAGAGAAAGAGGTAGGTTTATTTTAATCCTAAAACTAATATGTAGGATGTCAAATTTTGTAAAGATATGATATTCAATACCATAGAATATTTTAAAGATATTGTGATGAAATATAGTGTATCACAGAAGTATGATGTGAGGTTTGTCAAGAACGAGGCTAGCAGAATAAAGGTAAAATATACCTTTAATGATTGTCTATTCATAATATGGTATTCAAATAAAAAAAGTATTGATAAATTTTAAATTAAGATTTACGTTGATGATCATAGATGTAAAGAAGCCATAAGAATGGTCAAATGACAACTACATGGATTGTAAGAGAATTTTAAGAAAAACTTAGTATATGTCCTAATTACAAGCCTAAAAAGATGAAGCGTGATATTAGGATAAGATTTGAAGTTGATGTAAGTATATATAACTAAATATTAGAGGGCAAGTCAAATGGCTTTAGAGATTATCGGATGGTCTCATAGCAAACATTATAACAGACTACCTGATCATTGTGAAAAAATTAGGAGAAGCAATAAGGGCATAATAGTAATCATGAAGGCTGAGAGATCTATCGATGGTTTACAGTTTCAGAGATTGTATGGTAGTTTTGAAGCTCTTAAAAGAGAATTTTTGGTAGCTTACATGCCTATATTGGGGCTTGATTTTTTTTTTTTGAAATAGGTTTGTGAGAGTGAGCTTCTAGCTGCCATTGATAGAGATGTTAATAATCAAATATTTTTAATTGAATGGGCTATAGTACAAGTAAAATACTAAGATTCTTGGAGTTGGTTTATATATTAATCTCTTAGTAGAAGATCTAGGGCTTGGAGATGGTCAAGCTTGGACTGTTATCAATGAGCAACAAAAGATAAACTTTGGTCAGTCTTATATATAAACATCATATTGAAAATTGTGTCCTAAAATCAATTGACTTATTATAAATAATTAGATTTTATATATGAATATTGATAAATAAATAAAAATTATTTTGACTTTTTCGTCACAAGATAAATATCATCATTATTAAAACTCTTATATTGTGATGAAGTCCTTAGAACTATATTATGATTGATAAAGAAGGATTTATCAAATAGTTCTTAAACATGTTTGCGATCAAATGAAATGCCATTAATAGGATGATGATATTTATTGAGTGTAGGTCATTGTGTGCCATACAAATTGATTGTCCTTATAATCAAAGAGTGTGGAGACACTGGTATGGCATACAGGTGAGATGTAGGAGTACATCATCACTAAATAAGTGACTCACTTGCTGAGTATTTTACTGTTAAAAGCAGTTCGTGAAACATATGGGCATAAGTGTTCTCCAGACTTGAGATCACCAAAATGACTTACAAGCAACTCATTGTACTTAGGTATCAGACTACTTACATTTCTAATGCAGTGACGAAAGGCTACTAGATACGGTCAAGTACTTATGAAGTCTATGTGTGGATCAAAATAGAATTGATCCCTTCGAATTATAGGAGTTAATACATCACTATATTTTAATTTAGTAAAATCATGATCAAGATAATCCATGTGATGGATTTGAAAGATTGAAATATAATATAGATGACTATTTCAGGGTTTACAGTTAAATCCTAGGTCACCTTGAGCATTAAGATTAAAGAGATGAATTATGCGGTAACCATATATCAAGATTCTTGAATATTGCTTTATAAATATTCGATCTATTCGGACATCGGATATCATTGCTAAATGATCACTTCGATTAGTACAGAAAGGAGTTCTTATGCTACCGGTTTAGTATTCGAACCTATGGAGTCGCGCTAAAAATCAAATAATATAGAAAAGATTTGATCGGATATTTATATATTTGATTTGAAAGTATGAGACTTGATTGAACATATAGATTAACTTGATTAAGAATTAAGTTATAGGTTATGCGAAATTAAACACTGACTATGTTCAGCTAGTACTACGCATGAGGTGCGGGTTTGATTTCGAAGATGAATTAAATCAAACCAATGATCCAAGCGATTATGGAAGAATAGATTGTGTTCTAATTACTTCTGATCCAATCTAATCTAATTGGACTTAATTTTATTAAGGCTTGATTGGGTTAATTTATTAAGTTAAACTTGGACAAGAATCCTAATTGAATTAAGATCAGCATGTCTTTTTGAAATTGATTCAAATCGGATTCGAATTGATCGAAATCTAAACCAAATCTGATTTGATATATTTAGTCATTTTTTTTAGATATTCTCTCTCCTTATGGTCTGGCTAAGATGATTGGGAAGGAGCTGAAAATAGCCCCCTCTCCTTGGGCATGCGTCATAATGAAAGGAGATAGCTCTCCTATTTGGATTAGGATTCTTTGTATTTTAGAGAGTTTAGATTTGATTCAAACATAGCAAGTCTTTTTTTCTAGCACTAAAAAGAGTTTGATTTAATCTAGGACCCTTTGCCTATATAAACAGGGGTGTGGAGAAGAGAAAAGAAGAATCGACCAAGTGTTTGGTGTGGAGACAATCATCTTTGGGCGTCCCCTTCTTTTGGCATGTTCTCTTGGACGTCTCCTTCCTTCTAGGCATCCTCCCTCCTCATGTGGTAGCGTGTGAGTTGCTCCAAAGCTTTGAAATTAGATCTCAAAAGTACTTCTCTTTCCTCTCTAAAGAAAGAGTTCATCCCTCTCTCCTACAGTGTTTGGTGCGCAGTGAAGTAGAGGATCCGTGCATCCGAATCTCACGAAGCATATTGATCGAGGAGCTTCTTCAATCTTGATTATTTTTCACTACGAATCAAGGTGAGCATTCATAAGTATTATAAAAATTTTAATTATTAATTTATTCTATCTTTCTGACATCCGATATGATCGGATAAATTTTTTCTTCAACTGGTATCAGAGCCAGGTCTGTATATTATGATCGCATAGTCAAATTTTGAGTTTTTTTTATTTTTTTTATCTAGTTTTGAACTTGAATTTTTGATGTGATTAAACCTTGGTCTCTTCTAATTTCTCCGATATAATTTTTATTTAGATTTGATTAGGGTATCGAATCGAAATTAGCCCTTGAATCCAGATTTTTGAAAATTTGTTTTAGCAGAATTTTTTGTGCAGATTTTTATACTGATTTTATACCTGATTATGCATGGATTTAAATATGTTTTGATAGATTTTTGTTGGTGTAATTTAGTTAGAGAATTAAAGTTTAAATTAGGCTCAGATCTGAATTTGTTTGATAAAATTTCAGATCTGATTTCAGCATAATATCAATGCATATTTGATCATATCTCTAACCAAAATTTTTCTATGCAATCATACATATGTTTGGAATAGATTTTTAGATTATTTCAGATCTAACTTAATTATTTTATATGCTATATAAATTTAACTTCAGATCTGAAATAATGTATATGATATGATAATCTAATAGGATTAGATGTATAACATGTATGATATGATTATATTCATGTGCACGCCTAGTTTGTTTGACAATTTATATGGTGATGTAATAGATTTTTAAAATTAGATTTCATATTTTAATAGCCCAGTACTCAAATTAAAAAGATCACCAAGCCATTCAATTATAAGAGCAAGTATGGTTTAAAGACCATCTCTTCCTATTCGATGAGGTATTCTTATGACGTATAGCGGTGCTATTATGATCAAATTTCATAATGAAGAATAGCGAAAAAAATTTTAAAATTATTTTGATCATGAATATATTTAGATTAGATCTAATATGATTTATGGTTAATTATAATTTTAGTAAAATAAATTTAGATATAAAAATTAAATTTTATTATCTAAATTGTGTGGTTGCATATGATGTAAAAATCTGAATTTCTATGATACATATAATTAATACATGTATAATTGTTAAACATAGTATTTGAAAAATAATTTTTGATTTGAAATATATGGTATACTTCACATGAAATCCTAGTAGAATAGTTCTATAAATTAAAATACATATTTCACACACTTAATTTGAAATTAAATTTTTAAAAAGATCTAGATTTGAAAATTAAAAATCTTAAGATACCTCATAAATCGATAGATAAAAGATTAGCACGAATGAGACCATCTAACTGGGTTAGACCTAGGGTTAGAAATAAATATGAATCAATTAGAGAATTGATTATATCTAATTAAATATTGAATTAGATTAGGTCATACATTTTTTAGATCAATCTCAATAGTTGTAGCTTAATCAAGTCCATATTTTTGACCATACCAATGGGATCTTGATCGTGGCTTAAAGATTTAGCCCGAGTCTTTTGACTGACTGAATTGAAACTAATCAATCAATTGTTGTCTAAGATAAATTTGATAATATTGCAAGATAATTCAATCGATGGTTTTTAATTGGTAGTCTATTTATCTAGCCATTTCGATGGTGTCTAAGATATGTCGAAGTAGATCCTCTCACCGACCATACTTATCTGACCAATTCGATAGATTATATGTTGATTAGATCATTAATTGATTCAAGCTGACTCATGTTATTAAGATAAATTAGTATGACTGATTTAGGTATCTCTAGATCAGCTTGTATGAAGTTATCTTCATATTTTGATGAAGTCAGTGGAAAGATTTATGACTCGTAAGTCAATCTCTTCTCTTATTCTCAAATCATTAAATTAAATCCTCTAAATTATTAGGTCCTTAAAATGATATAGTTATAGGGATAACTAGTACATAACCTTCGATTAATATGCGTGATAATACGTTTAATATTCTAAATAGGTATTGGAGGTGCCACACGCTTGGTGTCTATTAGGTATTAGAATTATTATTCGTCATATGACTATCTTGTTGTACCTTTCAGATCAATGATCAGGTTGGCCAAGCCACACTCGAGCATGGACATTCATTTATTGGATGTACTTGGTGTAGTTATATTAATGGTTAGACCTAATCAAAATTTTCAGTGGAGATGTCACATACTTACTGAAGAGATGTCTGGGATAAAATCTAATTATTAAAAATTATTTGATAAAATAATTGATTAAGAACTTATCCATGGATGCAATAGGATTGGTTGAGCCATACTTGGATTCGAATGTAGTCTGTGTGGATTTTAGTACCCACTAAGGGATTAATGTAATTTTTTGAATTGGAGATAGAGGCTATCAATTCGTATAAAATAGTGGGAGGACCTTTAGACTAAAGTCCATATCTTTAGGATTTAAATAATTCATATACTTATAGGTTTTTGATTTTTTTTTCATCTATGGCCAACATATTATTGCTCCGATCGCTGTTGGACAGTGACAAGTTTATCGGATCAAATTTCAATAGCTGGTATCGAAAGCTTAAGATCGTCCTAGAAAATGAAAAGATCTTGTATGTGCTTATGGATCCCGCATCTGAAGAACCTGCTGCCAATGCATCCTGTGCTGCGAGAGACACTTATATGAAGTGGCTCAGTGACTGCACTACAGTATGTTGCATTGTGAAAGCAGTCATGAATGATGAACCCAACCATAAGTTCGAGGATGCATAATTCGAGAAAATGATTCAATTATTGAAAAAGTCCTTCGGCACCCCTGACGATGCTAAGAGATACAAAACCTCCTATACTGTGTTCAATATTCGTATGCAAGAAGGAGCATCAGTCATATATCATGTATTGTACATGATCGAGCAGATTGAATGCTTAAGCAAACTTGACTTCCCATTACATGAATAGTTAGACAAAGATGCTATCCTAAACTCGCTATCGAAGTCCTACATACCCTTCTTAAGTCATTATAGAATGACCAAGCCTGTAGTGAATTATCATGGTTTGCTAGGATTATTGCAGACATTTGAGAAGGACCATCAGCTCTAGGAGGAGTCGGTGCATGTTATGGGAGGATCATCTGCAGATCGTCGTTCCTCCAAAAGAGAAAAGAAGAAGATGCAAAAGGTTCATGTCGCCGATCTAAAGCCAAAGCAGGACAAAAAGTCAAAAGTTAATAAGAGCTAGGCAGAATACTTCTTTTACAAAAAACTAAATCATTGGAAGAGGAACTGTCCTGCATATATTGCTTTTCTTGACCTAAACAGATCAAAGAACAAGAAAAATAAGCAATCAATTGCTTCACAAGCTACTTATATAATAACTCATTGTAATTTCTCTGATGTGATACTACTATCTGGATATTGGATATCAGAAGTCCGATTAATATTTATAATTTATTACAGGGACTGCAGATCAGTAAGAAGTTTCGAGAAGGTGAGCGATTTCTGAACGTTGGAGATAGAAGCCTAGTTCCAGTTCTAGTCTTAGGAACTTTGCAGCTTGTTTTCGAGTCCTGTAGTATCATGTTAAATGAGTGTCATTATTATTCTTCTTTTCTGATGAATGTCATCTTTGTAGGTTTTTTGATCAAATTTGATTTTAAATTTTTAATAAAAGATAATTTTTGTGATATTATTATGAATGATACTAAAATCATGCGAGGATAATTGAAACATGATATATACTTACTATCACAGCATGTTGGTATAATATACACATTAAACAAATACCTTAGAATAGATAATATCAGTGATACTTACCTTTGGCATTGTAGGCTGGGTCATGTGGATAAAAACAGGATAGACAAGTTAATCAAAGAGGGTGTCCTTAAAATTAATGATCGTGAATCATTACCGATCTATGAATCCTGTCTACTTGGTAAGATGATCAAGTCATCTTTTAAAAGAAAACGTGAGGAGCCAGTGATATTCTAGGTCTAGTACATAGCAATGTATGTGGACCTATGAACATAGGCATCAGAGAAGGTTATTATTACTTCATTACATTTACTGACGATCTATCGAGGTACGGGTACGTCTACCTTATAAAGCATAAATTCAAATCATTTGAAATGTTCAAATAATTTTGTAGTAAAGTAAAAAAATAGACTAGAAAAAATATTAAAATTCTTCAATCAGATTGAGGAGGTGAATACCTCATCAGTGATTTTCTGATATATCTAGAAGAGAATGACATTCTCTCACAATAGACACCTCTTGGAACACCACAACATAATGAAGTGTCAGAAAGGAGGAATCAAATACTATTGGCATAGTTCGGTCTATGATGGGCTTTGTGTTTCTGCCAATTTTTTTTTGGAGATATGCTTTTGAAACTTTCTGCTACATACTTAATAAGGTCCCAAGCAAGTCTGTAAATAAAATACTATATGAGATATGGTCAGGACGTAAGCCAGTGCTCTCACACTTTAAAATTTGGGGATGTCTGACTTATGTAAAGCATTTAAAGACAGACAAATTTGGACCTAGATCCGATAAATATTTATTCGTAGAGTATCCTAAGAAAACTAAAGGATACTACTTCTATCTCGCTGAAGAATAAAAAGTGTTCGTTAATAACAGGACAGTCTTTTTAGAAAAAGAGTTTCTTGAGAAAAAAATTAATACCACTAAAATCGAACTTAGTGAAGTTCGTGAGATAGAAATACTGACACATATAGAATCAGATTTGATTAGAGAATTAAATTCAGAGTCTATAGAGATACCATTAAGAAGATCCAGTAGAGTACCGCATCAATCGGACAGATACTATAATTTTTTGATCCAGAATGATGATCCTGTCGAACTAAATAAAACGATGAGGATTCGATCACCTACATGGATACTATGCAAAGGTCCGACTCTTAAAAATGGCTTGATGCTATGAAATCCGAGATGAAATCCATAGAGATCAATGGTGTATGGACATCCATTGATCCATCTGAAGGAATTAAATCCATAGGATGTAAATGAATTTTAAGAGAAAAAAAAAGTGGATGAAAAGGTGGAGACCTATAAAGCCTGTCTAGTTGTCAAGAGATACCGTCAACATTACAGTATTGACTATAAAGAGAAATTCTTTTTTATTGCAATGCTCAAGTCCATCCAAATCATGCTTGCAATAATGGCACACTTGGATTTTGAGATCTGACAAATGGATGTCAAAATCACTTTCATTAATGGAGAGCTAGAAGAAGAGGTGTATATGATATAGCTTGAAGGATTCACATCTTTAGATGAATCTAAAGTATATAAGCTAAATAGGTCCATCTATGGACTAAAGCAAGCATCTAGGAGTTGAAACATGCATTTTGATAAGACAATCAAAATATATGACTTCGTTAGAAATGAAGAAATACTTTACATCTACAAGTAGGCTAATGATTCTATAGTCATCTTCCTTGTACTGTATGTAGATGACATACTATTAATAGAAAATGACATTACAGCTTTATAAAGTATAAAGGTCTGGCTATCATCATAATTCTTCATGAAAGATTTGGAAGAAGTATTCTATATCCTAAGGATGAAGATCTATAGAGATAGATTTAGAAGATTGCTTGGGTTGTCTCAGTCCACGTACATCGATGTCATGCTGAAACGATTCAGCATAGAGAATTTCAAAAAAAACTATTTACTGATAGATCAAAAAATTTCTCTCTCCAAGAGGATTATTCGACAACCCCTCAGGAGAGAGAATATATGAATAAAATCTCATATGCCTCAGTAGTGGGATTTATCATGTATGCCATGATGTATACGAAATCGGATGTGGCCTATTCACTTGGAGTGGTGAGTATGTATCAGTTTGATCTAGGAGAGAACCATTGAAAGATTGTGAAGATAATCCTTAAGTATTTGAGAAATACTAAGGACCAATGACTTATCTATGGAGATACTGACTTAAAACTTATAGATATACTGATTTTAATTTTCAGTCAGATCACGATGACAGCAAAAGTATGTTGGGCTATGTGTTCACTATGAATGGAGGAGCAATTTACTGGAAGAGTTTCAAGCAACATACGATGGCTGACTTAGTATGCGAAGCGGAATATGTTGCGACATCTGATGCAGCAAAGAAGACTGTTTGATTGAAGAAGTTCATCACAGAGTTTGGAGTGATTTTCTCTTTTGATGGTCCAGTTTTACTATATTGTGATAGTACTGAAGCCATAGCATAAGCAAAGAAGCCCAAGTCAGACCATAGAATCAAACATATTCTGCGAGCATCATCTTGTTCGTGAAATCATGGATCGAGATGACGTCGAGCTATAAAAGATTGATAAAAAAGAGAACCTAACCGAGTCTTTCACTAAAGCTCTCGGGATCAAAGAGTTCAACGGTCATAAGTGGAAGATTAGTATAAGATTCTGCCTCGATTGGCTTTAGTTCAAGTGAAAATTGTTGGAAATTATATCCTAAAGCCAATTGACTTATTGTAAATAATTAAATTTTGTATATGAATTATTATTCAATGAATAAAAGTTATTTTAGCTTTTTTATCACGAAGTGAACATCTTTATTATTAGAACTCTTGTATAGTGATGAAGTCCTTAAAACTATATTATGATCAATAAAAGAGAATTTATTGAATAGTTTTTAAATATATTCGTAACCAAATAATACGTCATTAATAGAACGATGATGTTTATCGAGTGTAGGTCATTGTGTGCCATATAAATTATTTATCCTTATAATCAAAGAGTGTGGAGACACTGGTATGATATATAGGTGAGATGTAGGAGTACATTATCATGGAACAAGTGACTCACTTATTAAGTGCTCTGCTATCAAGAGCAACTCACAAAATATATGGGCATAAGTGTCCCTCAGACTTGAGATCATCATAATGACTTGTAAGCAACTCACTATGCTTAGATACCGAACTACCTGTATTTCTAATACAGTGATGGAAGGCTACTAGGTACAGTCAAGTACTTGTGAAGTCTATGTATGAATTAAGATGGGATTGACCCCTCTAAATTATAGAAGTTAATACATCATCATATTTTAATTTAGTAAAATCTTGATCAAAATAATCTATGTGATGAAAGATTGAAATAAGATATGGATGACTATTTCAAGATTGACAATTAAATCTTATATCACCTTGAATATTAGGATCAAATAGATAAATTATACGGTAACTATATATTGAGGTTCCTGAATATTGCTTTATAAATATTCGACCTATCTGAACGTCGAGTATCATTGCTAGATGGTCACTTCGATTAGTATAAAAAAGAGTTCCTATGCTACCGACTTAGTATTCGAACTTATGAAGTCGCGCACAAAAGTCAAATAATGTAGGAAAGACTTGATCGGATATTTATATGTTCAATTTGAAAGTATGAGACTTGACTGAATATATAGATTAACTTGATTAAGAATTAAGTTATAGGTCATACGAAATTAAACACTGACTATGTTCGCTAGCACTGCGCATCAAGTATGGATTTGATTTCGAAGATAAATTAAATCAAATCAATGATTCAAGTGATTATGGAAGACTGAATTGAGTCCTAATTACTTTAGATCTGATCTAATCTAATTGGACTTAATTTTGTTAAGACTTGGTTGGGTTAATTTATCAAGTTGGACTTGGACAAGAATTCTAGTTGGATTAGGATCAGCAGTCTTTTCAAAATTGATTTGAATTGGATTTGAATTGATCCAAATATGATTTGATGTATTTAGCAATTTTTTTTAGATATTCTCTCTCTTTATGGGCCAGCTAAGATGGTTGGAAAGGGGCTGAAAATAGCCCCCTCTCTTTGGGCGTGTGCCATAATGAAAGGAGACAGCTCTCCTATTTGGATTAACATTTCTTATGTTTAAAAGAGTTTAGATTTGATTCAAACATAGAGAGTTCTTTTTTTTAGTACTAAAAGGAGTTTGATTTGATCTAGGACCCCTTGCCTATATAAGGAAGGGTGTGGAGAAGAGAAAAGAAGAATCAACCAAGTGCTTGGTGTGGAGACAATCATTCTTGGGCATCCCCTCCTTTTGGCATGTTCCCTTAGGCATCTCCTTCCTTCTATGCATCCTCCCTCCTTGTGTGGTGGCGTGTGGGCTGCTCCAAAGCCTTGAGATTAGATCTCAAGGGTACTTCTCTTTTCTCTCTGAAGAAAGAGTTCATTCCTCTCTCCTACAGCGTTTGGTATGCATGTGAAGTAGATGATCCGTGCATCCGGATCTCGCAAAATATATTGATTGAAGAGCTTCTTCAATCTTGATTATTTTTTACTGTGAATCAAAGTGAGAATTCATAAGTATTATAAAAATTTTGATTGCTAATCTATTCTATCTTCTTGACATCCGATGCGATCGGACAAATATTTCCTTCACATCATGCTTACTTTTGATCATTATACTCAATTTTTGTTGCATGTTATATGTAGAGATTAATTCAATCGATTATTTGCTGCCTTGTATTGAACACAAGCATTGTGTAAGGTATGTACACAGAAATTACATGAAGAAGTATAAGGGTAGAGTTTTAAACTTCACCTTCTTTAGGGGTACAAAGTGTACAAGAGGAGACTTTCTAGATATACTAGATGAGCTAAAAGGACTATCCAAAGCAACATGAAAAGACTTCACAGATACAAATCCAAAAAAAATTATCAAAGCCTTCTACTGTTCATTTCCATAATGTGATGTCATTGACAATGATATATCCAAGACCTTCAATGGTTGCATATTTTAAGCAAGGGAAAAATAATTAATTGAGATGCTAGAAGACATACGGAGGGCATTAATGGTTCGAATGGCAAAAAAAATAGAAGATATTGAGAAGTGGCATGTAAAAATTTGCCCTCGAATTCAAGAGAAGATAGAGAGAAGTAATTCACAGAGTAGATGACATGAGGTAATTTATAATGGAACCTAACAGGTATACCATGCGGTCATATCATATTTGCTATATGGTATAAGCATAGTAATATGGAGGATTATGTGGCAGGGTGCTGTACAAAGGATGCTTTGAGAAGTTATCATGAGTCTATCCTTCAAATTGTCAATGCAAAAAGTTATGATCTAGGACCGATGCACAGATAGTGCTACCTTCACTATTGAAAGTAATGTTAGATTGGCCTAAAAAAAATAAGCAGGAAGGATCTGCATGAAGAGTCTAAGTACCCTCATAAGCTTTCGAGATACGAAAGATGGATGATATGTCAAGTATGCTCCCAAAGAGGCCAAACAAGCAGGGATGCCCCAATAGAAGTGATTCATCAATAATTATTCGACCACCAAAGAAGTTTAGAGGCAAGCCAAGTAAAAATTAGATTCTCACGATAAAAAAAAAATTGCATCTCTAACATGCATTATTATTTCTTAATTTATTGTATGACAGTGTTTACCTTTCTTATGTCAGATTATATCTAGTGGAGCCACAACAAGAAGGTGAGCAAAATTATCAATAGAGAGAAGAGGAGGGCAATTAGTTATTATTGGAACTCCTAAGCAGCAACATCCTAAAGGCTCCACTGACATGAGGAAGAGGCCAAGGTAGGAAATGCTATTTGAGGGATATGGACTACATATCTCACCAAATATCGGGGAGAGACTTTTTATGGTAAGATTTCTATCTTATTGAGTTATATAATGTCATATGGCTGATTTACAGATGGGACCAAGCAGGGTGAGGCACATCAGTGAAGAAGTGCAACTCAAGTTCTTATGCATTCACTAAGAGCTCACGTAGATGTTAGAAAGAGAAACCACAATGAAGGATCTACTCAGTAACTATTTGATCAACCAGAAACTCAAGATAGTGATATTGGCAATGTTAGTCAATATGCTCGTTAGATGCTGTTGTAGAAGCACTCTAGAAGAGGATTGCTATTTTTGGATACCTAGATTCATAGTTGTTTTTTAGGTACCTGATGTGGATGTCAGATTTGGTTAGTTTGTATTCGGGGAACGATGTAATAAATTTAAATATTTGGTTGTTATGAAATAGTTTTTTTTATTAAATGTTAAATGTTCACTCAATGTCAATTCAGTGTTGAGACAATATAAATTTCAATACTTTGATTAGTTGAATGCACAGTTGACTTTTGGTACAAGGCTCTATTCTTTGGCATAATATATTGGCCACAATGTTTCAATGATTGAGAGGTATTGCTTGGGGATGCTTTATAGGTTTAATGTATTTGTAATATTTTTTGTGAATGTTTATTATTTGGGACAAAGTTTTAGGCACAAATGTTGTCTTTGTTGTGTCCTTGTTTATTGGCTCTAGCATTGAAACATGTGGCTGGTTCAGTACTAATGTTAACATACTTTATATCTACTGATTTAGTAGTGTTCTGTACTAATGTGGCTAGTTCAGTACTAATGTTAACTTTTCGCTTTGTTTTGTTGTATCCTTGTTTATAGGCTCCAGCATTATTAACTTCAATTATATCTACTAATTTAGTAGCAATGTTGCTTCATTGTCTAATGTACTAATGTTAATTGTGTCTCTGTCTGTTCCTATAACTCCTCTCTCTGTCATTCTGAATTATTCTTTCATGTCCCCAAACCTTCTATATCTCTTTGCTCGTTCCTATGATTGATACCTCCTCATGCAATAAAAAAAAATAAAGATTGTGGATGTCTTAGTGGCATAGTCCAAGTTTCATAATGTTTTAATTGGACTTGTTTCATAATGTTTCATAAGGGTATCACATACTTGTCCATGAACAAGCTGGATGAACATCTTTAGTGCCTCTTTCAATATATAGTCCAAGAAAAAAGTTCAGCAAGGCATAAGGGTATCACATACTAGCAAAGTATCACATACTTATTCATTTTTGTTACGTGCTTAGTAAAATAAATTTGTTTGTATCATCCTATATCTTCCAATAGAAGTTTGGCAAGAATTTTATCAAGGGTTTAGTTGTGGCATTATCTTGCTCAATGGCATAGCCTAAGATTCAGAGTGTTTCATATTTTAACTTTCATTACTATGGCATTAGCAGGACTGTTCAACAAACTATCTATAGAGATGATAATTTTTTTGACCCGTTGGATACCCGACCTGACTCAATCCGATTAAGAGGCGGAGTGGATATGGGTTTTAGAAAAAATATCCGAAGGAGGTTTAGATTGAATATTGATAATGGCATACCCCACCCCGAACCCACCCTGATATATTTTTTATTTAAATTTCAAAACTCTCTCCCCCTCCCTCACCCCCCTCTCTCTTTCTCATTTATGCCGCCCCCCGCTCTCTCTCTCTGTCTTGTTTACACTGCCCCCCGCTCTCTCTTTGTCTCATTTATGCCAAAGCAGAAGCCCCCCCTCTCTCTTAGATCAAACCCATGCAAAACCCCATGCACACCCTGCCCTCTCTCTCTCTCTCTCTCGCTTGCTCTTGCTCAACGACCAGTGGGTCCTCACTGTTTGGTTTTGGTAGGTGAAGTGCATGCAAAAATTTCAAAATATTTTCAAAACAGTAGCAGAAGTATAGTTTAAAATAATTTTTAATCTAGCATGCAAAGATCTAATCTAATCACCTATAGATCTAGTTTATATCATGAATAACAAGATGAGAACATGCATCTAATTTCAAAAAAATAAAACTAAAAATAAATTGATGATCGGATCACCTATCTGAAGCACTAGACTCCTTCTTTAGATTGGATCTGAGGATGTCCGTAGGTTCTATCGAAGCCACACATGCATCCGACCTCAGCAGATGTCCACACAAGGCTGAAGCAGATCGAAACATCCAAGGCCATCGAGGTACTAGCTCACTTGTAGATCTCACTCCTTTAGGTTCAGATCTGATCTTTTTCTTCAACTATTGCAGAAGAAGACTCGTGGATCAACACGCGAACACCTTTCATGCTGAATTGGAGGATCCAAAAAATGAATAGAGAACTCTTTTCTCCCTTTCTTCTTTTTTCTCTCTCACCGATCTCTCTCTTTCCTCTCTAGGGTGGCCGACTAGGAGGAGGTGGGTGTGTGGATTTAGGTGGAAGCAAGAGGAAGTGGGGAGGCAGCACAAGATGGATGGGTGATCTCTAATTATTCTCCACACCCAAGACCCATGTCCTTTTATAGTTGGCAACCAAGTGGTTAAGATAGAGTTTGGATGATCTTGAACTCTTATCTGATAAGAGTTTAAGTTCAAAACAAACCTAATCCTATCCTAATCTGAGAGAAGATAGAGCTAATAAATAAGGGATTGAGCCCATCAACAAGGGGGCGCCAATTTGAATTTGTGTCCCCTCTCTTCCTCACCTTCTTGTCACACATGGGGTGATCCGTCTATGTTCAAGAATCAATTTGATGCATGATATAACTTTTTTTTCTAGAGAAAAGAGAGAGAGAGAGAGAGGGAGATCTAGTAAAGAAGAAAGACTATTGATAATCTTTATTTCTTCTCGTGCCTCCTCTTTTATAGAGTAGGAGCAGACGGTTACAAAAGTATAATCTCTTGGATAATTTTGGATTCAAAATATAGAAGTAGAATTTTTTGGATAATTTTGGATTCAAAACTTATGAAAAATTATTTAGATCCACCATTTATGGTGAATTGATTTCTTGCCTTCCCAATCCACCCAAGATTTTTTTTCTTCTCATATTTCAGGTTATCCATTTTGTGTGGCCTGATTTTTTCTCGATCCTCCTGGATCAATTATGGTGAATTGGTTTCTTACCTTCCCAATCCATCCAAGATTTTCTTTCTTCTTGCATTTTAGGTTACCCATTTTGTGCAGCCTGATTTTCTCTGGATCCTCTAAAATCAATGCTTCCCCATTTAGGGGATTCAAGTCCCTTTGAATCTTCAAAACTTGAGATGAGAAAACTTGGCCTCACTAACTTCCTTAGTGAACCATCTTGAACTGCTTGGTCTTTGTCCCTTGCACCCGATCCGATAAGAAATCTTTAATTACGCATTTTCGTGTTGTAATGGTCTTCTTGTCCACTAAGGTATCTTCCTCAAGTGGCTTCTCTTGATCAGACACAAGATCCTCCACTGAAGGTAGAATTTTTCTGGATTCTTCATCGAGCATGGAAGGTTCAAACAACTTAAGATTCTCAATATTCACCACCGAATACATTTCCATGTAGACTAGTAAATACAGTTGATAGGCATTATCTCCAATTTGCTTGAGAATTTTGAAGGGTTCATAGCGGATTGGTTTGAGTTTCCTATCTTTTCCTTTGAGTCTTTCTATCTCCAAGTATAACCGCACAAGATCACCAACTTGAAAATCGCCTTTGATTCAGTGCCGGTCATGTCTCTTCTTGCACCTCTCTTAGGTCTTTTGAAGTTGTGTCTCAATTTCAATATGTACTTTTTGAATACTTTTCTAAAACTTCTTGGCCCGAAAGATTTGGTCTTCTTCTTTGGCATGTTTTGGAGTAGAGTTCATAGCAAAATGCATATCAAATAGACTCTATGACAAGTACCCAAGGCATACCTCAAAAGGAGATCTTAATGTATACCTGTGCACTATCCGATTGAGAGCAAACTGTAGATAGGGAAGATTCTCATCCCATATCTTTGGATGTCTTGAGTTGTAGCCTCTCAAGAGATGTACCATAGTGCGGTTCACCATCTCGATTTGGCCGTTAGTTTGTAGATGAAAGGCGGTGCTTCTTTGTAGCTGAGTGTCCATCATGTTCCACAAAGATCTCCAAAAGCTACTAAAAAATCAGCTGTCCCTATCAAAGATAATTGATGAAGAAAGACCAAAGTGTATCCACACATGTTGAAAAAAAAGCCATGCGGCTTCCTCTCCCATGATTGACTTCTTGCATGGCACAAACTCCACCATCTTAGAAAATCGATCAATGATCACGAAAAGATAATCGTGACCTCTTCTCATTTTGGGCAATCCACCAATAAATCTATGGAAATACTCTCCCAAGGTCTTGTTGGAACTGGTAATGGCATGTAGAGGCCTAGTTTGCGATTGGAAGGCTTGGAGATGCTACATAAGGTACATCCCCTCATGAAACGAGCCACATCTTGTTGCATCCTTGGTCAGTACACATATCTTTGCAGATTCTGAAGAGTGTTGGTTATGCCAAAGTGTCCTGCTACCTTGGATGTATGCGTCTCTCTCATCCAAAGGATGCGGTCTGCCATTTTTGGCACACATAATTGTCCACCCTTATAAAGAAGCTGCTCATGCTAAAAATATACTGAGGGAGTATTGACTCCTAGCTCCTTTAGCAGACCCTTGAAGTCAGGATCCTCTTTGTACATCTCGGCATACTCCTCTTTATGGGCAGGCTATACTTACATTAAAGTAGACAAATATAGGGTTGCAACCGGAGGTCGTGATAGCATGTCGGCAACTTTGTTCAGTGCTCCTTTCTTGTACTTGATCACCAAATTGAATTGTTGAAGATAGGTCATCTACTTCATATGATATGCTTGCTGTAATTTTGATTGAGTTTAAAGATACTGGAGTGGTAGATGGTTGGAGTGGACTATTGTTTCCTTCCCAAGGATGTAGGTACGCGAATGCTTCACAACTTGGTGTAAGGCAAGTAATTCTTTATCATAAGTTGGGTAATTCTTCTGAGCTCCTTAAAATATCTTCGAGTAGTAAGCCATGGGGTGACCATCTTGCATCAAGATCGCTCTCATGGCATATCCTAATGCATCAGCTTCCAACTCAAACGGTCATTGTAGGTTTGGCAAGGCTAAGACAAATGCCTTACTGATCTTCCTCTTCAATAAAATAAATATGTCCTCATATTTTTGAGTCTACTCAAATTTTTGATTTGCCTTGTCAGAGCATGTAGTGGTATAGCTAGGATCAAGAAGTTCTAGATGAACTTTTGAACATATTGACAAGCTCCCATGAAACTTCATACTTTTGCGATCGCCTTCAGCCTCGGCCAATTTGTGATCACCTTGACCTTGTCAGGGTTGATTTGAATTTCACCATCTCCCATGACAAATCCAAGGTAGATGAGAGTTTGCTTCCCAAACTCACAATTCTTGGGGTTGAGCTTGAGTTGATGCTTCGCCAAGAGATCAATCACCTTCTCTATGTGCTCGAGGTGTTCTTCTCGAGATTGGCTATAGATGAGAATGTCATCCAGATAAATGATAACAAAATTATCAATATATGTCTGAAGAATGTCGTTCATCAGGTGCATGAAGGTGGCTGGGGTGTTACACAATCCGAATGGCATTACCAGCCACTCAAACAGCCCCTGACGCATCTTGAACGCCGTCTTCCATGTATCCTCCTTTTTAATGCAGACTTGGTGGTAGCCTGACTTCAAATCCAATTTGGTGAAGATAGTTGCATGTTTTAATTGATCTAGCAGATCATCGATTCACGACAGTGGGTATCGATTCTTTATTGTGATTTTGTTGAGCACTCGATAGTCGATGCACATACACCAACCACTATCTTTCTTTGGTACCGTCACCATTGATGATCCACAAGGAGAGCTACTTGGTTGAATAACTCCATTCTCTACCAACTTGGTCACTTGACGTCGGATCTCTTCATTCTCCATCATCAAATTTTGATCCATGCTTAGATTCGGTAGTGGAGCATCCGAGATAAGTTGAATTTCATGCGCTACCACTCTTTGTGGTGGTAACCCGGACATCTTTGAGAATAGATCTAGGTATCGATCAATCAGTCGTAGTATCTCATCATCCTCCTTTTTGCATGTTGCTGCAAGGGTGCAGATGAGAGGATCCACCTTGACAGGATGGTTGAGCATGATGACAAAACCTTGGCAGGTGTTCACCATCCTCTTAACCTGGCCAATGGGCACTGTGTCCGCTCCAGGTTGAGTCTTCTCACCCTCGATTACGAATTTCTTTCCATCCTTGATAAGTTGGTACTGATGGACGCACTGATAGTAGTTGGCATCTTGCTCCCGGAAAGATGGACTTCACAGGATGATTTGGCATACATCTAGGGGTACGACTTCATATAAAACTTCATCAATAAATTGACTCGTAATAGCAAATCATACCTTACATTGTCGATCAATTATACACTCCACATTCTTTTGAATCCAATCGAAAGGATAGGGGTTAGGATGCGGCATTGTTTCCAACCCGAGCCATTGGATAAGGTTTGCCGAGATAAGGTTCTTTGGACTCTTCGTGTTGATTATGGCTCGGATTATATTCTTATTGACTTAAATCTTGATAGAAAATAATACTTTTGGATCGTTGGATGTAGGAGGCGGACTTGAGTCTATAACCTTTGGCCTGGCCATTAGCGATAGACTTGTGTCCGCCGACTCAACTGCACCAAGTTTGGTCGAGCCCCCCTCAATCATCAATCCAGCTGTTTTCTTTACAGGATTGTTTTTTTGCTATTTCTTTGGGAAGAGCTCGGGGAGAACCTTCCAGCACTTATCTTGGCTATAACCTGGAATTTTGTAATGGCTACAATACTTTTCAGTGCCAGTTGAAGAAACAGTGCCACCTTTCTGTTATTTCTTTTTCTTCCTTGAACTTGAAAAGCCTCCTTTGTTCTCCCCGATGGTCCTTTCTCCATGGGGCTTGTTCTTCCTCTCGATTGCTATCGCCATATTGCTAGTGCTTGAAAGGTCGCTAACCTTGAAAGGATAAGTTCGTTGTTGATGGACACATGCAGTTCGGATGTGAATTTAGTCAATATCGCTTGATACTCTAAAGAGATGCCAGGTGCCATCGCTTGTTGACGGAGTTCCATCTTGTACTCTCGCACAGATTGATCCTTCTTCTAGTGTAGATGGTGCCATCATGTACAACGCTCCTTCAAATATCTTACGGGGTAGAATTCTCAGTGTACGAGTCACTTGAAGAGTCTTCATATTAACTTATCGATATCAGAGGCCTTTATACAAGAATTCCACCACACAACAGCATAATTAGTAAGTTTTGAATGAGCAAATGATACCTTCTCCTTGCTAGTATAACTGTAGACGTTAAAATAAGTCTCAAGTTGATCAATCCATGCATCAAGTTTCTCCGCATCGATAGAGCCATCAAGACTGAGATGTCGATGCAAGCTTTAACCTTGAACGATCGAATATTCTCCTCCAAGGATCTCTTCTTCCCATGACTATCCTCTTTGGTCTTGGACTCTTCTTCGCCCTTGGATGGGCTGGCCTCATGATCATCCTTTGATGCTGATGTTGGATTAACTTGAGCAGCGATCCAACCCAACACTGTTTCCATCTTCTTGGATAACTCCGAGACTTGGCCAACCAAGCCCTTCGAATGAGAAGAAGTATTTTGGTCGCTTATGGAGTTTTTCTTGATGTTGCTTCTTTCTAGTCCATAGTCATACTTCCCCACTTGGAGTGGCTTGTCGGTGGATTTGTAGACTGAGCTCGTCTTCACCATCCACAGTGGGGATCTACGCTCTGATACCACATGATCCATCTATGTTCGAGGATCAATTTGATGCATGATATTTTTTTTTGTAGAGGAAAAGGAGAGAGAGGGAGAGCTAGTAAAGAAGAAAGACTATTGATAATCTTTATTTCTTCTCGTGCCCCCGCTTTCATAAACTAGGAGCCAAAAGGTTACAAAAGTAGAATCTCTTGGATAATTTTGAATTCAAAATACAAAAATAAAATCTCTTAGATAATTTTGAATTCAAAATATAAAAGTAGAATCTCTTGGATAATTTTGGATTCAAAATTTTTGAAAAATTATTTAGATCCACCATTTATGGTGAATTGGTTTCTTGCCTTCCCAATCCACCCAAGATTTCTTTCTTCTCGCATTTCAGGTTATCCATTTTGTGTAGCCTGATTTTTTTTTGATTTTCCCGGATCAATTATATGAATTGGTTCCTTACCTTCCCAATCCACCCAAGATTTTCTTTCTTCTCGCATTTCGGGTTACCTATTTTGTGCGGCTTGATTTCTCTTGATCCTTTCAAATCATGGGGTGGATGCCAATCTGAATTGGTGCCCCCATTATGGCATAGAGGAAGGGAGAGAGTCCCGATCCATTGGGGCTCTGTGGTTTGGGGTCAATTTTGGTTCAATTCGATTTCAATTCGAAATCGATTTGAGCCCAACCCGATCCAGACTTAATCATAATCCAATTAGGATTTAATCTTGAAATTGAAATCCCAATTAGACTCAATTAGGTCAATTCCAATCTAATTAAATCAGATTTAATTAATTAGAACTTGATTTCCAACTTGATCTCATTAAATTGGCTTGCAACATTTGCAATTAGGTCCTCCTAACTAACAATTAGCTGATCTAGTACTTGTAACTTTTATAAGTTGATCCAAATTATCAATCAAATTGATAATTTAATCATGACCTAATCATTTGACCTGATCAAACTCCTTTTATATGTGATCTCATAGGTTCTGTTCTATCTAGTAGCGAGACATACCATGATCTCTATCAAAAAATCATCAAAACTCCTTTCAATGGGTCTGAATATTTTCAACTCTAATCCATCAAGGATCATCGATCCAGAATGAACTTAGTGAGCTCTCACCATCCACAAGTGATGCTTAGTAGCATGTGATGGCAACCCGTAGAATAGAATAAATAGAATATCTAGGTGTAGTTATCGTGTGATTCAGTTCCTCTATTGTGAGTTCTGACAAGATGGAGGTTATAAAACTTTATCAAATTCTATCAACCATCATATAAAAGATTCAATCAGCTCAAGTTCAAATTATGATACTCATGAAAACTTCTTTCTATTTATCACCTTGCTCTGGCCACAAACTTAAGGACTGAGCCTATCAAACCTCATAGGACTACTTTCTATCTATTAAGATCGATAGATCTCATCTAAGTACGCATCTTACTCTTACAGTAAATCTACTGTAGCTAACGTTCACTATAAGGACACATATAGCTAGGGATCATGTTTATGTGTAGTCAAACTACAGCAATCCCACTGTGAGCAGTCGAGGCACTGTAGGTCAAGAAACCACTCACACCACTACAGTATCGAGAAGATCAGTAACTAGTGAGTAGACATCCATGTGATCTCTTATTTGGTCACGCTCAGTATCGATATTTTCTAACAACCATCCATACTCTCGCTCAATGTCTTTATACTGTAGACTAAAAACTCGTCTATCTTGAAAAAAGTAATCTGTGTACCAATCTAACTAGATCATTCACCATCCCCATGATGATTCATCGATCGAAAGTAATTTAAAAATTAATTATATATATTTTTAATTCTCAATACTTGAGAATTTGTATCTTTAAGTCATTAATTTCTAAGACGATTCTTGGACACATTAGACAAGAATGGAAAGAAAAATATTCTTTATTGATTATCAAAAATATTTAAGTATAAAAATATGTCCTAGAACTATTACAATATGTCAGCCAAATTGGCCTTCCAAGACATACATTTAACACTCACTCCCCCCCAATCCATAGCGATGGCGGCCTGATGGCGGAAGTTGGAATCCTAGCCATCATCTGAACTTTTCTATTCAGCTACTCAAAGCCTCCCACCCGATCGAGACTCCTGAGGATGACAAAATCAGAGGAAAAATGAAGGGAAATCAATGAAAAACAAAGAAAAAATGAAAAAAATGAACAGGTAAAACATTTTCCCATGGAGATTGATCTTTTTTTCCTCTTCAATTTTTTTCTTTTCATTTCATTCTCTTTTTTCGAGATCTGTGGGGAAGGTGCAGCACCTGAGAGAGATTGGAGGGGTTCTTTCAATTCTGATTGGGGTTTTTTCTAGAGCATATGAGATTTTGTGCGAGTTGTCGTTGTGTGAGTTGTTCCAATTGGGGAAGGAGAGCACCTGAGGGAGATCAAAGGGGATTTTAGGTTTTGATTGGGGTTTTTTCTCAAGCATATGGGATTTTGTGCGAGTTGTGGTGGTGTGAGTTGGTCCCTTGAGGTTTTGAGAGCTTAATGTTGGTGGAAGCATGATATTTTTTAGGGTTTAGAGATGCCGATGAAACCGCGGGTGATGGTGGGATAGTGATGGAGCTGAAAAAAAATTGATTTAGGTGTATCCAATCCATCCTTGGAGCCTGATCCGACCCAACTTGAGATGGATACGAGATGGGTATGGGTAGGATTTTTTTCTTACCAGGGCGGATGCGGATACTGGTTGACCTGATCCATACCCGACCAGTTGCCACCTGCCTGTCCATGAACTTGTCTATGAACAAGTTGGATGAACTTTTTCAGTGCCTTTTTCAATATATTGTCCAAAAAAAAATTCAACAAGACATAAGGGTATCGTATACTAGCAGGATGTGAGTATATATATATATATAGAATCATTTTTGTTTCATGCTCATAGATGAACTTGTTTGTTTCTTTCAATATCTTGCAATAGAAGAAGTGCAACAAGGGTTTTGTCTATGTACCAAAAAGTTATACTTTAGAAGCACTAATGTTTTAGTTTCATAGCTTGCTCAGTGGCACAATAAAAGATTCAGAATGTTTCATTGCCACTTGTCAACTAGTTTAATAATACTCACATGATTACAAAGTTAATTCTTAGTGTACTAATTTAAGATAATGTATAACTTGTTTAATTTTGCAAGTTATACTCATGCTAGAGTTTTCTATTTTAGATAACATTTAGTATATTAGCTATTGAGATAATGGCTTTATAAAATATGTTCAATGTAAGTTCAAATTATTCAAATAATGCTTTAGTTTTTGAGCTTAATTAGCAGTGGCATTGTCTACTGCTTCATATTTCAAATTTAATAATAGTGACACTACCAATGGCTTTTCAACTTTAATCAAAGGCACTAGCAATGGTTGTAGTATATGCAATTTGAGCTTAGCAATACCATTTCAATAACAATAGCATTAAACATTTTTTAAATCTCAATATTCCATATTTTAAGGACATAACTTTAATAATAGAGCCCATTGCTTAATTAAAAGTAATAGCCTTCAACCTGCTATCCAATATAGGTATCATCTATGAATCAACCTATTTATAAAAGCCACACACAAGGGGTGATACTGAACATACCTTGACATATCATTACACTCAAGTGCCATGCATGTGCCATTTCATATTTGCTGGTTTCATGCATATGTCATTTCAGCAATACTTGTTGAGCACAATTAGACCATGTGTCAAGCATTCAACCTGTTTCAAAGCTCAGTATTTCATGTTTAAAGTTCATGGGAATGAAACAACAATTTACTAAAGAAGAGATGCAAATAGTCAACAATAAACCATTACATTTGATAACATTGGTGCATTATATTAATTATAAAGTTGATTTTCAAAAGCTTGAATATACTAGAGCTTATCCCCTGTATGACCACCACTTTCAGAAATATTACATAATAGGATACATGGAAGTCAATTAAAACATGACCACCATTCTTAGCAGAATAAATAAAAACATGATTGCAATCCCATATAGCTTCTTCCTTCCAGTATGCTTTGCAACCTCCTCTTTAACTATGCACATTCTACTTGCACCCTTGTTACCTCATCTTTGATATCACTAGCCTCTTTTTTTTAAATCATGTGCCTCTTCTAACAAAACAATTTTCTCTATTTTAAGTTCTATCATCTGTTCTTTTAAACCAAAACTTTCTCCTTTATATATTCTAATAATAGCAGACAATCTTTTCGCATTGGCTTTCAAGTCCCTTGCTTCATCTCTTTTTTCAAATAGAGCTACTTTAACTCGATGCCTTATCTCTGGATCAATCAAAGCAAAATATCCATAATATGAATCATTCTGTCGTCAATTATGATCCATATTACAAGTAAACAACTTATATTAGCATAATTGAATACTTAAAAAATCAAAAAAAATTCAAAATACTGATCACACTTATCTGATAATTTGGACAACCCCTAAACCTTCATTCAGGATTATAATCACTTTAACAGTCTACATTTTAGCTATAAGACCACACTTGCACTGATTGAAAGTTTTGTAGCTTCCAATTGAGCCTATGCTAAAGAGTGGGAAGTCATATGAAGATCTTCCAAATCTTTTAGACACCATCTCTTCTAATCTCCCATCCATCTTTTTTTTACTAATGTGCAACCCTTGCAAGCTGTAACTAGAGTTGATCAACAATCGCCGATGGAAAGGATGGATGGATTAAGGAAGGTAAAATCCTACCCATAAGAAAGTACAAAAGGTAAGATATGAAAATTATCTTCATCATGAAAATACAGGACCGATCATTGTCTTCTCATCGACCGGCAAACCACCACTCTCATAAGCTTTGCCGGTATTGAGTTCCTGGAATGGGAGAAATAATCGAATTACACAACTAAAATGAAGAAAGAGAAAAGAGGGAAAACATCTTATCCACATCAACCTCTTTTGCCACATAACCCTATCACGTGATCTTATTTGAGTCATGACTCTTCTATAATGGCAAGCAAATAAAATATACAGTCAAGATCCGAATTGAACTTTTTTGAAAGTTTGATGATCTGATTATATTAAATTAAAATTCATGATGAAATTAACAATCTTCAAATAGTTTATAATTTTTTTCATGATTATTCTAAAACATATTAAAGTTCCAAAGTATATTAGATATGTAGTTGCCAAATAGCAAATAGCATTTTGTAACAACTCTATTCCTAAAAATTCAACTTTCAAAAGCTCTAAACATTCTATTACCAGCGGCAATCTCAAATAGGATCTTAGAGGATAAAAGGTGAAATAATTGTTTTCGATCAATTTTTCTAAGATGACTTATATTCTTGCAAAAAAGTCTAGATACTCAAATGATGCATAATCTATCATATATCACAATTATGACCGTAAAATCCATACAATAGAGAATGGGTCTTGAGGCAATAGTACAATTGTTTTAATATAATTTGGATATCGTGGATTTGAAGCATAGAACCAATCTATCTTATATGGAGGAAGAAGCGCATGCATCCGGTTCTCATTTGGACCACCTTTTTTTTTTTTTTCGGTAAAATGCATCACCAACTTGATTTGTGAATGAATAGGATCAATGTCAAGTTGTCAAGTTGAAAAGAAAAGACAAACAATTCAATAATTGTTGCACCAAATACAGAAGAATAAATGGACGAAGATGATCTTAGTCCACATATCACGCTGTTCTTTACTTTGATCGCGTCTTTTTTTGGCTGAAGGATCGCGTCTTAAAAGAAAGGCACCCATTTTGCAGGCCAAACAACATTGACCAATGCAATCACGTACGGTGCGTACATTATACAATTGACTTTTGATAATTACCCTTTTTCATGTTATTATCGCTTTAATTAACTGGCCCTTTACTATAGAAGAAAAATTCTTTGGTGCACACATTGAAAAATATCATATGAAGTAAACCTCCTACCGTGCCATATTTTTTTCTGATGCCCACCTCAAAGAGAAAATCAATAGATCAAATAGGAACATGATTCATCCCACTAACAAAGTCCGTCGGTTCTGTGGCTTGCAAGAAAAATGACATACATAAAGAGAGAAGATCTGCTTGCATTCTCTTTTCTTTCTTGTGTGGTCTTTCTTTCGATCTCTGAGTTTTATTCTCCTATAAATTTTTTTCTTTATAAAGATATCGAGAATATTATTTTTAGCAATATACAATATATAGTCAGATGATACATACATAATAAAATAATCATCCAATATCCTAATACATATCTTTAGACAAATTAATATATTATTTTTATTGCTGCAAGGTTTCAGAAAAAGAATGACGAGGTCAGTCTTGAACCGAGCTGGAGTGCTGCTAGGGGTCAAGTTAATGTAGACCGCGATTAAAGATGTAAAAGAAATCCTAGGACCAATGGGGTATCCTTTGATTTAAGATCCTCCAATGCTGAAGTCCGTCGGAACCTTGAGAACATATAGTAGACATAAAAATTAGAAGGCAAGGAGATATTTCGAAGGAGTAGACTGACGACTCTTGCTTCCTTCAGTGGGGGAGTTAAAAGAGATTCAGTAGAGTCTCAATTATATGAGTTATGACTTATCTTGTGAAGGATATCTTGCCCTTCTTTATATAGAGGGAGCTTGTTTAGGCTATTAGGCCATTAGTTTGTTATAACAGAATGGCAAGCTGTATAAGATCGTGAGTTGTTTACCCACATGGAGATTAGCTATAGCATGGTTGGAAGACAGTTGTTATTGAGTTGGATAATAGCTGTAAGGTAACCATCTGTGTTTTAGAGTCGTGTCAGTTTTGATCCAATGTCCCTTATGGGGAGATCGACAAAACACCGAGCTGATTATCATGTTTTATCAAGAACTGACTCCAATCAATTCAGATTGGTACAGAGACATATTGAAGGTTTGAACCAGATCGATATTCATCCAATCTGAGTTACTTTTTTCAATAATTCTTAGATGATTCCGATGTTGCCACATGGCTTGATGATGAGGTCGGTTTATATGTACCAACACATGCCCCCCACTTTCCAGATCTGAAGTAAAAATTTTTACGTCGGATGTGGAAAGTTAATCTAAAAGATCTCATCTGACTTCTGTTGTCAATATAAATGCACCGGATGATGGACAGTGAGTATTAATTTTTTAATCATTCGAAGTGACACGTCATTTTTTGAAAATGATCTGTCGGATTCAGTAATTATGAGTGCTTAGAGAATCGAGAGCTCATTATTACCATGATGGCTATGCTTAGATGTGTGTGTGCTATATGTCATGCTACCATTGGTCACCTCAGTCATCATACGGATCAGATCTGTGTGGTTTAATCAGGAAGAGGTGCATCGAATCGATTTTCTTAAAATCATTGGATTATTGATAAGTAGTATTGATCGGACAGTGTAGCCAATTAATCTAGACCATTACGAAGTTCTATAAATAGGTCTATACTCTATTTAAAAATTATTCTACTATTTTTTTTGTGCGAAAGTTCTTCCAAGATTCTCCTAGAGCTTTTTCAACACCACCAGAGCTAGAGAGGGGATCTTTCGGCATCACCGAAGTTGGGGAAGAGACCGCTGGAGTTTAACAAAGAGTTCTTCAAAAACTTTCTCAGAACCTCTTCTTTGTTTATTAGGTAGACTTCTTTGTTCTTGATTTCTTGTTCATACAACTCTAGGATTTTAAATCTTTTTAATCCCCATTTTTCTCTCATGGATAGTTCTTTCCTTTTCCTTTTCATTTGCTTTCCTCTTTTTATTTGTTTATCTTTCTCTTTTCTTTCAAAAAATATACTCTGATAGTAGTGAGATAAGTTAGGATGATCGTGTATCTTGATCGACCCAGCCACTGCTTGAATTCAAAGTGGAAACTTCACTTCGGGCAATGGTCGAGGTCAGTACCTCAGGTTGAGAAGATCCGAAATCTACTATAAGGGAATTCCTGAATTACTTCAATCCTAGCACTGAATAATTTATCTTGACCAATCTCGATCTTTAAGAACTTAAGAAAAAATACTCAATTTCTAAAGAATTTCAGCTCATAGTTTTAGGTCGGGATGATCGGATTACTAAACTTCCAGAAAGTTGTGTCGTATTTTATGATGAGGTGCTTCAATCCAGACTTCGGTTTCCCTTACATTCCTTCTTCAGTAATCTTTTAGACTTCTATAGGCTCCATCCGACCTAAGTCACTCCCAATGCCATTAAGATGATTATAGTATTTATTATTTGTAGTAAATTCTCTACCATAGAACTTAGGATCTCTCTCTTTAGGGCATTGTTTATCCTAAAAAAATATTCTTATGAGAAAAGCTGGTGGTACTTTTCATCTCGACCTAAATGTAAATTTGGTCCTGCCCTTCTGTCTTCTATACATAACTGAAAAAATTATTTTTTTTTATTTCTTCTATGTTCTATGAGTTTTCAACTGCAACTGGTTGTAAGCCTGAAACCAAATGAAACTCTAATAATAAAATATTACCTGAGGACAAGGAGGCTTTTGTGGAACTACTATGTATGAAGATATCCAAGCTCAACCTATCGGTAACCGACTAGTCTTTGTTTGACATCAACATCAGTCAAATCTTTCTCTAGGATAAGTTCGATGTTAATTTCTATTTTTCATCATTTTCATTTCATCATTTTTTTTAACAATCTTTTTTTTTCTGCAATAATAACGAGATTCGATCTAAAGAGGCTGGCTGATCCAAAGAAGAGAAAACAAGATTTGACAGGTCAGCCTGCCCCGAAGAGGAGTAAGGAGGTTGCTGTCCCTTTTAGATCAGCTGCCCCTTTTAGGTTGGCTGCCCTTCTATCATCACCTGAGGTCATATCAATAGATTTGGATGCTGTCCCGATCTCCGTTGCATCACCAGTGGTCAAAAATCAATCTCGATAGTCCATTAAGGTGGCTCGTCTTAATGCCTCCATCGATATTGACAAAATCAACTCGGACGATAGAGCAACGTTCGAGGTCTCAGATTTTCAATGCCAACCCACCATCTACCTCATCAAAGAAGATTGACCTCTCCAAAGCATCACTTCTAGAGACATCAAGGCTCGATAGAGATCTGCTGCGCATGATGATGCCTCAAAAAGATCTGAATGCTCGAAGGAGAGATCTCTCCATCAAGCAAATAATAAATTATGGGTTCAAAAGTATTTTGGATGTAAGTTTCATCCTTCTTCACCACTTTTCTCTTTTCTGTTCACATCAACTTTTTGCCGATCTAACTATATTCATATCTTTTCTTCTTACAGTCGGCCATATTTTTTAGGTTGCTTAATGAGCACCCGACATGATCTTTTCAAAATAAGGAGTCTCTGAAAGAGGGGCTCCAAGCCGAAAAGGAGGCTAAAAATATGGTCAAAGAAACCAAGAAGGCAGCAGAAAAAAAGGCTACCAAAGAAAGTGAACTTGCTGAGGGGCTGAAGAGGCAGCTCCAGGAAAAGATGGATACAATAAAAGAAAAAAATCAGCAGCTTCTGGACAATCAATACCAAATAAATAACTAAAAAGATAAGCTGCAGAAGGAAGCAAAGAAGGTCTCTGACCTTGAGTCCAAGCTGAAGGAGGTAGAATCAATCATTGAAAAACATAACTTAGCCCTCCTTTCATGCCAACAACAACAGGAGAAGGATAAGGAGCATGGCTTCAAGGGCCATTGAAGGTTATAAGGCTTCCGATGCCTTTCAAGATGAAGTCACAGAGGCTTCTGAAGGGACCTTCGACTATGGCTTCTTGAGTTACAGGAGTTTAATTATAAAACTCTTTCTTGATCTTGATCTCAGCAAGGTTACCATATAGGTAGCTCTGACTGTAGCATCCGAGATAACTTTTGAAGCTACTTTCCAGGTCCGTACTATGGTGCCACTTGCTACCCCTCTTGCTGACGTGCCTCCGCCTCCAATAGAAGTTCCAACCAGTCCAACTGAGGTCCCAATTATCAAAGTCATTCCAGTGGAATCGATCAACAAAGATCCTACTCCAGCTCTTCCAGTAAATATTCCTCAAGCTAACACCTGAATTGTCATTGCAATTTTCTTCTTTTTTAGTTTTCTAAACTTTTGTATTAGCCCGATGTGGGCTTTTGTAAATAATTTTGACATCAATGAGATGAACATTTTTAAAGTCTGTTATTTTCTCTCTGCATCGAATATGATTGATCTCAATTAACTCGATCTTGATTTTAATGATTCAAAAAACTAATTCAAGTCATTCATAATAAATGACCATCATCTGAATCGATCAAATAATTATAGATAAACACCCTTTGACCTCAATTGGACAAATAATTAAGGCACCAACAAATATTGATCAATCTCAGTCAGATTCATAATAAAGCCAATGTGGCTAAATTTAGCATGTAAACTGAATCAAATCAATTAACTCAAAATGAATCAACCTTTGATAATTCATCATAAAGATTCTAGAAGTACCTTTATTTGAGTGTGGAGTGGCAAATCAGATCTTTTCATCTTTAGGATTTTAACTTGTGATGCCATTATGTGACTTCGGTCACTGATTGCTTTGAATCGATGTCACAAAGCCCGATCTAAGGATCTAGGTACTTTTCATCATATTCTTGTTGAATTTGTCATCTTTTATGTGAGATCCAATCCGAAGATCAGACGTCCCGTATTCTTTATTTGTGAGATCCAATCCAGAGATCAGATGTCTCACATCTTTTATCTATGAGGTCCAATCTGGAGATGGATGTCCCACATCTTTTATCTATGAGGTCCAATCCGAAGATCGGATGTCCCAAATCTTTTATATGCGAGATCCAATCCAGAGATCGGATGTCTCACATCTTTTATTCGTGAGGTCCAATCTGAAGATCAGATGTCTCACATCAAGTTGTTCTATTTTAGTTGGGATTGTTATAGCCTTAATTTGACTTTATCCGACCATGTTTGGACACCGCCTTTTTTCCATCCTTGTTTGGTCAGACTTGATGACCTTATTTGGATGAGATGCTTCATGCTATCCTTGTTTGGCTGGACATCGTAGCCTCATTTGGATAGATTTATTTTTTTAAATCGATCCGATATCGATCTAGTTTAGATATGACCTTCATCCATTGTCATCCTTGTTTGATCGATTTTCATCGATCTAATTTGGATGTAAAAAATTTTTTTAACAGAAACCATCTTTATTGAGATGATCAAAAATTTAACTTCATTAGGACAAATGTTAAAGGCTTTATTGAAAAACTTCATTAATAGTATATTTTGAGATTTTCAGTATTTCATATTTACGAAATAATTGTACCATCCAAATTTTCAATTCAGTATGCTCCTGGATGAATCACCTCTGTAATCTAATAGGATCCTTCCCAATTTGGAGCAATTTTTTTTTATTCTATGGATTTTGAAACTTCAGCTTGGTGGAGAACTAAATCTCCTTTATGAAAAGATTTAGGCTTTACCCGAGTGTCATAATATATGGCTACTTTTTGTTTGTAAGTTGCCATACAAATTCAAACACTTTTTCTGATTTCATCAAGTAGATCTAGATCGATCCTCAACCGATCTGAATTACTTTCTTCATAAAAATTTTCTGTTCTGAACATTGGTAGGCCAATCTCTACCAGTATTATAGCTTCTACTCCAAAAGTGAGCGTAAAAGGTGTTTCTTTGGTAGGCCTCCGAGGGGCAGTCCTATAAGCCCAAAGAACACTGTAAAGTTCTTCTGCCCAAAGATCTTTTACCTTCATAAGCCTGGTCTTTAGACTTTGATGGATGGTTCCATTAGCGACTTCAACTTTTCTATTTGATTGTGGATATCCTATTGAGATAAGCCTATGATCTATATAAAGCTCGGGACCGAATTCTTTGAACTTTCGATTATCAAATTACCATTCAATATTGGTTATTATAACTCGAGGTAAGCCAAAACAATAGATAATTCACTTCCAAATGAAGTCTTGCATCTTCTTTTCAGTGATTTATGCCAGAGGTTTAGCTTCCATCCACTTGATGAAATAATCAATAGCAATAACCAAAAAATTTTTTTGTTCGATAGTCATTAGGAAAGGTCCCAAAATATCCATTCTCCATATAGCAAAAAGCTAAAGTACTGTAATAGAAATGAGTTCAACTGCAGGATGATGTTGAATATTAGTGTACTTTTGATATTGATCATATTTATCAACAAGGTCAGCTGCATCCTTTTAGATAGTAGGCCAATAATAATTTTATCGAATCACTTTATAAGCTAGTGACCTACTCCCCAAGTGGTTGCCATAAATTCTTTCATGAACTTTTCGAAGAGCATAATCAGCTTTCGATGGTTGTAAACATCGAAGTAATGAAAATGAATATGATCTTTTGTATAATCAGAGATTTTTGAATGACACATCATGGAGCTTGTCTTTTAATTCTTCTTTCTTCAACTAGATCACGGTTAGCATAGTTTCTTTAGTAATATAATCCATTAATGGATTGATCCAACTTGATTCATATTCAATTTGGATAACTGGTAAAGCTTCAATACTGAGCTTTTCAAGAACATCATTAAAAACCCTTTGGTTTAGCTCAGAAAAATCTGATGTAGCCAAATATAACAAGGTATCAGCTCGGACATTCTCTGATCTCAATATTTATATGACTTTTAAATTTTCAAAGCTTTTTGATAACTCTTTTATATTTTATAAATATTGAGACATTATAGAACTTTAGCTTCGAATTAACGTCATACCTGTATGACGACAAGCTAAGAATCGATAAAAACTTTTAAGGCTTCTAACATTAAGCTCTTTAGCCATTTTGAGTCCAACAATGAGTTTTTCATATTCTGCTCTATTGTTTAAAATGTTAAAATTGAATCTTAGAGCATATTCGATGATAACACCTTCTAGACTAGTTAGAATCGAACTAGCTCTACTTTCTTTCGAATTTGATGCTCCATCAACATGTAGCACCAAGTAAAAGCCTTTTTCAATATCTTTTAGATTTTCTGAGATCGGTTCTTTGTTACAAATAGAACGTTCCACAATAAAATCAGATAACATATGAGCTTTCAATAAAGACCGAAGTCGATAATGAATATCGAAATTACTTAATTCAATAACCCACTTAGCTATCCATTCTGAAGTATCAAGTTGTTGCAAGACTAACTTCAAAGGCTCATCAGTCAGAAGAACAATAGAATGAGCTTGAACATAAGGCTAAAGTCGTTTAGCCAATGTAATGAGAGCATAAATCATTTTTTTCATTTTAAAATATCGAGTTTCAACATCTCGAAGTAATTTACTAGTATAGTAGATTTCTATACTCCTGCATCATTTTGGACTAAAAATCAAGCTAACAGCGTTAGTTGAAATAGATAAATACATGAACAATTTCTCACCTTCAACCGGCTTTGATAGCAATGGAGCTATGCCGAGATATTTCTTAAGATCATCGAAGATGGTTTAACATTCATCCATCTAATTAAAGTCTTTAATTTGTCTCAAGATTTTGAAGAAAGGAAGACATTTCTCAGCTGACCTGGATATAGATCGACTAAGCAATTCTATCCATCTAGCAAATTGTTGTACCTCCTTTATTATGCTCAGAGTTTCATCTCAAGTAACATTCGGATCTTCTCAAGTTTAGCTTCTATTCCTTTTACAAAAAAAATTCAAATTTTTTTTTGATCTCACTCCAAAAGCATATTTACTAGGATTGAGCTTCATTTGATATTTATGAAATTCTTCAAAGGTTATTTCTAAATCAACAATATGCCGATCTGGCTTAGTGCTTTTTACCAATATATCATCAACATAAACTTTCATATCGTGACTGATTTATTATTTGAAGATCTTGATGACTAAGCATTGGTATGTGGCACCTATATTTTTAAGTATAAAAGATATCATTTTATAATAATACGAATCTTTTTTGGTGATAAAGATTATATTTTTTTTATCCTCAGGTACTATTTTGATCTGATTATAGTCAGAAAAAATATCTATGAAGCTCAAAAATTTATGTTCTGAAGTAGCATCAACAAGTTGATCAATTCTTAAGCGAAAAAAGCTATCTTTTGGATAGGCTTTATTGAGATCGATATAATCAATACAAATTCTTCATTTTTCATTCATTTTTTTGACCATAACAATATTTGTAATCCATTTTGGATACTGTGCCTCTTTGATGAACTTAGCTTTCAGAAGCTTATCAACTTCCTCATCTATTACTTTATATCTTTTTGGAGTGAAGCTCTTTTTCTTTTGTTGGACTAGCCTATACTTTGAATCAATATTTAGCTTATGCATAATGACATTGATAGAAATTTTCGACATGTCAGAGACTGACCAGATAAAGACATCGATATTTATTTGAAAAAAAGATATCAATTTTTTTTTGGATCGAATTTTAATTGAGATCCGATCTAAACAGTCTTCACTACAAGAATTAAGACTATTAGCAATGGCTGGTTGCCATCACTAATAGTCCAAGTACCAACACTAATAATCTCACCGTTGCTAATTCTGTTATAACAATCAATCTGAAAAAATCTAATTGCTAAATATCTCTATTAACGATGGAAACCATAGCCATCACTAATAAAGCTATTAGGCTTTAGCGATGTAATTTTTTTATCTCTAATTTTTTAAAATTATTAAATTAAATTTTTAAAAAAAATTAAAAAATATTAGTGACGATATTTTCATGGTTAATGCCGTCGCTAATAATTATTAACAACTAATAATGCCATCGCTAATACCATCTCTAATTTTTTACTTTTAAATTAAATATTTTTTTAAAATATTAATGATGATATTGTCGATGCTAATATCGTCGTTAATAAATATTAGTGATGATATTTTCTATCACTAATACAGTCGCTAATAATTAATTTTATTTTTTTAAAAAATTAATAATAATATTTTTAAAATTTATTTTAATTAATCACAAAGAATTATGATTCCTAAAACTTATTATAATTAAAATCTAAAGATAATATGATAATCAAAAATTAAAAACTAATTATATTATATTAAAAATATAAATTATATAATATTTTTACAAGCAGTATCAAAAGAAATAATACATCAAAAAAAAATAGAGCGGATCTTTATCGTCATCCGTCTCCTCCTGCTCTTTTTCAGCACCTGGTGGATGAGAGCCGGATGTCCCAGCATCATGTAACGAAAAAATAAAATAATATTCATAAGTTTCGATACGGAGATATATCTTTCGATACGGAGGCATACCTTTCGATATACTCTTTCGATTCTCAAATAAATTATTCCTACGTATTTCATTCAATGATGCGGAGCTATAGACACCTCCGATCCATCAATTGGATAGTTAGATTGAATTTTTTTGTAGATCTCCTTTCCAAACTCAAACCTAAATATATGAAGCTTCTAAATATAAAAATTTAAAATAAGTAAATGGATTTAATAATATAATTATCTGATGTGATGGCTAGGATGATGAGTCCAGCCAATCGCACAGCTGCAGGTCCTGAAGAAACTCCAGATCGTATCACGGATGGCATCCAGGAGGCTCTAAGGTCGCTAGCTCAGAAGCCTCTGCACGACCTCCTCCATGTGCGCATCGATCCCAGTTTGGGATGTCAAGGTCTGTGAAGATGTCAAAGGGTGTCAAGCCAGTGGAGGGTCAAAGCTATGGCCGAATCCTATGACCTAGCTCCTACTCACCCCTTTGGTGGCATTGAGCCATCCATTAAAATCAAGGGGGGGCTGAGAAGATGGGTCATCACCGTACCTCTCAGCAACATACATCACGTAATACATTTGCACAGTTCAAAAATACATTAGTTCTAGTATAAAAATTAGATCCTGTAACAACTTAATTAGTAAATAAAGTTTGAAGTTTTTATCGTGATCTGTCACGATGTAGAATCTAAATAGTCATCAGTTCTCCTAGACTAATGTATGGCCCACCTCAACTATAGCTGGTCTGGTGGACGACCCAACTATCGTATCTATAATAAGTAAATAATAAAATTAAATTAATTAAAGCATGCAGATAAGAGTTTTTATAGTTCTAGTGAAGAGTTTTAATATAGATTTCTTATCAGTTTATCGGCCACTACATGTGTACCGACCGAACTGTCCGTGTGTCTGATCAGATCCTGCTGGATGATCCAATTCTATCGGATGCTCTACCACCTATCAGAGTACTCTTTGCTGCTTCACTAATCATAAAGGGCTTGCCATATGTCCTCCCGTATCCAGTAATCCATGAAGAACCTTCAGTTCGATGGTGATTAGGAATCAAAGTGCCAGATGGCAAACTGCCTGAGGCTGTAGAAGCCATCTTGGAGCCTTCATGTGGCCACCTCCTCGAAGGTCTAACGGCCAGCCTCTTCATCCTAGAGAGTTTTGAATCGATATTATTTCTACAAGATAAAAGCAAATATGTATTAATATGTAATTAAAATACCAACATACCAAAAATTTAAAAATTAAACTAGTTTTGACTTATCAGAAATATCTCTCAGACTGCATCATGAGCTCCCGACGGCCAACTCGAGGACTCGTTCACTGGTCCAAGCATCAATCGACGTATGATCTCGGTAACGACATGAGATGTAGAAAGCCTTCTGAATGTACGACAAAATTGATTTCAAAGAATAAACATTACCTCTAAAATTATTAAATTCTAAACATATTAATTGAGCATGTAGTACTTACGAGCGACTCTGGATATGGATGTTCTATCTATCCTCCAGTCGAGTCGGAGGTGCCACGAGTCAGATGGCTCCTTGACCACAGCACTATATCTGAGAGCCGACGATTGCTGCTTCATGCGACCATGGGGTCACTGGTGACCCTTTGTCCTCCAAATTTGAGTGCAAAATATCTAATACAAAGAATGTTATATTAGTTAGCAAATGACAAAATAACATAAATGAGAATATATAAAGTGTTAGAGCTTACCATCCGATGTGAGAGGTACAGAACCATACGAGCTGGCCATGTGATCGCTCTCTCCTTGAGAGCTCTGTCCTCGGTTGGTGTGGCTTCGACCTCTGGAAGACATGATGTATGCTCTCTGAAAATAAAAATAAATAGATTCATCAAATTAATTATATAATTATGGATGGCAATGCAAGATTTAAAATGTTGCAAAACAAGTAATTAAAATGATCCAAGAATTATATACTTAGTACTACTCATCGGCCCATTTAGATGTTTGATATCTTTCGAAATCTTCTTCTGATTCTTCCACTTCTTCCTCTTCTTCCATCTCTTTCTTTTCTTCTTCCGCTTCTTCTCCTTCTTGGGGAGGATTGTCCCTTAAAATAATCTCCATTGGATCTACCTCCTCATGTTGGCCATCTTCACGTAGGAGAATTTCTAGAGCATCCAATTCTACATCATCGAAGGATTGATGAACTCCTATTGTCTCATCCTCTTGAAAGCATTCTGATAATTGGGGCTCTTCTTCTTCTTTGAGCGCGTAATGAATGGCTCGAGACTTAATTATGCATATAGCCCACCAATCTTTTCTTCCTTTTTTTCTTGATGGAAGAGGAGTATAATATATTTGACAAGCTTGTGCAGCTAGTATAAATGGCTCGTTGACATAAGCTTTTGATCTATATTTAATTTCAATAAGCCCATACCGTAGATCAATTTTGATACCATTGTCAGTATCGAACCATTGGCACTTAAATAGAATGATACTATTACCTCTAATATAAGTCATCTTGATCACTTTTTCGAGAATTTCATAATAGTCGCTCTCCGCCTTATCGTCCCATCAGCTATCTTTTATACACACATCACTGTTCATTGTGCTTTTATAATTTTTATATTGCTGGATGTGAAATTTGAAATCATTTACGTTATAGCTATTATAGCATGTCACATATTTTTCAGGCCCATAACCTAATGGTCTCAGCTTTGTTGGTATAGACTCGCTCCCTTGAATGACCTGCGTATTATAAAAAAATAAATTAAAAAAATTAAAAAATATAAAATTATAATGAATGCTTACTAATTAATGGAACCAACATGCAAAATTCTCTTAGTGTTGCATTGATATTTCTTCATCACTTATGCTTGAATTTTTTCCTTTCAGCATCTCATCATATCACCGAAACACGCATAAAATAAGTATATTGAAATAAATGATTAAAGAGTTAGGATTGTGATGACACTTACAGGACATGGGTTCCGACGAACCTCGTGCCCAAATTCTTGAGCAAGATAGGCAAATATTGAGATTTCCTACTTTGATCCCTCAGCACCACCGTCATCATTTCGGTCACTTGAGTTAGCTTGGTCTACACACTAGGAATAAAGTAGTATCGGCTGAAATTTAAAATTTATTTTATTATATAAGCCTCCATAATAGAACCTTCAACTCGGATCTTATTTTTTATTTTTTTCTTGAGATTGTGCATGTATCTTTCAAATAGATATATCCACCTATACTGCACTGGACCCTCCACCCAAGCTTCATATGCCAGATGAATCATGAAGTGCTTCATGGAGTCAAAGAATCTAGGAGAGAATATCTTCTCCAACTTGCATATGGTCTCTACACTACTAGCTTCAAGACTGGAGATGTGATCAGGGGATATTCAGGAGCATAAATATCTCTGAAGAGAAAGCTAAGCTCAGTCAAAGAACTCCATATGGAGTTAGAAAGGAGATCACGCCAAGCCAATGGGAGTAATCATTGCATGAATATATGACAATCATGGCTCTTTAGCCTATAGAACCTACAATCTTTGACATTGACGCACAGAGCTAGATTACTTGCATAACCATCTAAAAATTTAAGGCTCTTACACCATTTACAAACATCCTTCAGTGCTCCTTTGTTAAGGTATAAGATGCTTTCAGCTTCAAAAATTTTTCAAATAACACCTCAACCAGCTCTAATAGAGTACGCTTGTATATGTTCTTCATATCTACTCGAGCATTGGGATTGTTATTCATTTTGCCCTTGATATCTATATACATGATATCAAGGTTATGATGGATCAAATTGATGGATCAGTATGATAATTTTTGGAAGATGCTATGCTTCATCCAATTATGAGTTGTACCAAATCTCCGAAGCTTCTACTTGTCAAATTCAATGCCTAACGGGACTTCATCTAACTGGGATACCCTCTGAAATACTTCTATACCATTGAGGTGTTGGGGTGCATGGTCCTTCTCTATCTTATTCCTCCTGAAACTGTCCCACTGCTTTCAAAAAGGATGATGCTTGGAGAAAAATTGACGATGACAATCGAACCAATAGGACTTACGACCATGCTCCAACTGAAATGATTTTGTATTCTTCATCCAATAGGGACATGCTACCTTTTCATGAGTGCTCCATCCTGATAGTATCCCATAAGCAGAGAAATCACTAATAGTCCACATCAATGCAGCCTTCATTATAAAATTCTGCTTCTTCGATGCATCAAAAGTATGAATACCATCGGACCATAATAATTTCAGCTCATCAACAAGAGGTCTTAGATATATATCAATGCTTCTATCAGGATATCGTGGTCTAGAAATGACTAATGTAAGAAAGATGTTATGTTCTTTCACGCACATCCCAGACGGCAAATTATATGGAGTAATAAAGACTGACCAACATAAATAAGGGGCCACTACATGATCGAACGGTGTAAAGTCATCCGTAGATAGATCCAGCCGAACATTGCGTGATCCTGAGCAAATAAAGAATGGCAAATATCAAATTGCTTCCATACCTCACTGTCCGACGAATGACACATCAAATCGAGGGGCTCGCGTGGTCCTTCTTTATGCCATCTCTCTATCCGATGGTACTTTTGGATCAGTAGAGCCTCTAAAATCTAAAAGTGAGGGAAAGATATCGAAAAATCTTATATAGTATGTCCTTCTGATTCCTACCCTCTTGTTTCGGCTTAAATCGGCATGCATCGCATACGCCGCATAAGCTCTTCTATTAGTCCTCCTTATAGAAAAGTATGCAACCATTACGGCATACATCTATCTTCTCATATTTCATGTCCAACCCTTTCATCATTTTCTTCAAAACATAGAAGCTCCCAATAAGCTTTTCATCCTTTAGTAGTATTTTTTTTATTTGTTGCTACCATCCTATCATAATAATTGACCGTCATATTAAACTCGACCTTCAAGTTCAATAACTTTGACATAGCTAATGGTACAGTGTGTGTTTCATATCTCGGCCATAGTGGTTCATCGGTATCTTTCAGCATATGATGGAAATTGCCACTGCCAACTTTTGGATCGTCCTCCACATCCCAATTAAATTCAGGACTAGCCGCATCTATAACCATATCCACCATTCTATCTGTGTCCATGTCCTGCTCGGTTCTAATCCTTGCAACTTTCTCCCATATCTCTCTATGCAGGTACCAATGCTTGTAGTTGGACAAAAATTCACTCTTATACAAATAGACAATAATTATATCCCTATCAAATATTTCTCTATTGTCATATCTGTTACAAAGATAATGAGTCCGTCCTTGATGTAAGAATGCTGTATTTCCAAAAGTAAAATCACAGAAGTACTCTACACTCTTCCTGTATTCAGTAGAAATCTCTTCGTCGACTACTCGACAGTCCATCCAACTATGGTTCATGGAAGACTATTTAAGAATTCTGTATGTACATAAATACAAGATAATTACTAAATACTATTTTATCATTCAAAATGACTTACATAGTAAATGCATCCTATCATCAACTAATAGGTAAAGATAGATCCTATCCCATTTAAAAAATATATTAATTCTATAGATCCATTATAGTAATCAAACGATATGCAACAGAGGTCAAAAAAATTTTTAATAGTATTTCTCCTTTGTTCTTTCCTATAGGGAGAATAAAAGAAAAATACTGTCTAAAATTTTTTTTGATTCCTCAGCATACTATTTGATTATTATAATGACCTATAGAATTACTTGTATTTTTCAAACTATCCATAGTAGACAATCAATTGACCAATATATATAATTTTTCTATCCATGCAAAAATAAATAAATGTATGGATATATTAGAATATATACATTAATCAACTGACGGGTCTACCGCTTCATGCAATGTAAGTTTTATTAAAATTAATATATAATTAATGCTCCCTGACACCTTCCATCGACCTGAGCACACAAGGCATGCGAGGGCAAGATGCCTTGAACGCCAACTGTGCCCTGAGATCCGGACACATAAGGCATGCCTCAGCCTCATATTTGTAATACTGCCCAGCACCTTCCCTTGGTCCGAGCACTCTGTATGCCAAAACCCAAGTCCCATGTATCTAATTAATTAATTAATTATCTAACTAATTAATTAAATCAATATTTAATTAACTTTTAGTGATGACAATAGCTATCGCTAATGTCGTCACTAATACTAGACAACACTACACACCATCACTAATACTCACAATAGTAAGAGCATTGGCACGGGAATGGGACTGCGAGGCAGGGGCTGCAAGGTCGGAGATGTGAGCTGGGGCGGTGGGGCAGGGTCCATGAGGAGGCTGGCAAGGCAGGATCCGACCGATGGGGCTGGGGCAGCTGTCTCGGGACCGTGACCTAGGAGGCACCAATGCAGTTGTGGGCGAGGCGGGGCCGATGTGGTGGGCTTAGGGCCACGGCATAGGAGTGCCGGCAGGGTCGAGATGCCAAGAAGGAGGATGTGCGGGCAGCGAAAAATATCGAAAAGGATACACCGGGGAGGGGGGCCACCACCGATCAGGAGGCACCAGTGAGGTGGAGAAAAGTCGAAACAGAGGAGAACGAGAGGGGATTCACAGGAAGAAAGAGAGCGCGGCATTTTTTCTCCCTCTGACTGGCTGGGGTGTGTTTTAGGCAGACTATTATGGATGTTAACTCGTTGTTAATAATACGGTCTGTAAAATATCATTTTACATGTTAGGATATTAGCGATGGTAGTTTCCATCACTAATATCTATCTATCATCGCTAATACTATTAATTTTTAAAATATTAAATTTTAATATTAATTTTTTAAAAATTTTAAAATAATATTTTTTTTAAATTTATTAGTGATGGTAAATTATTCTGTCTCCAATGCCATCACTAATACTATTAAATTTTTTTAAATATTAAATTTTAATATTAAATTTTTTTTCTTTATCATTTTTTGGGTGGTTAAAAATTATTATTGAATTTTATTAAATTTTTGGACTTAATTAATTTATGGATCAAGTCCTAATTAATTTAAATTAGATTTAATTTAATTTGACTTCACCTAATTTGAGGTTAATTGAATTTTAATATTTCAATTAGGACTTGGATTCAAAGTCTAATTGAATTAGGTTTGACAGAATTTCTAATTGGATTCAAATCAGATTCGAATTGGATTCGAATTGAATCATGGATCAAGTCCTACTTGATTTAAATCAAATTTAACTTAATTAAGCTTGACTTAATTTGAGATAAATTAAATTTTATAATCCAAGTAGGATAAAGTCTAATTAAATTAGGTTTGACAAGATTTTAAATTATATTTGAATCGGATTCGAATTGGATTCAAATTGAATCATAGATCAAGTATAAATTGATTTAAATCAGATTTAATTTAATTAGATCTGACTTAATTTGAGGCTAATTGAATTTTATAATCCAAGTAGGACTTGGATTCATAGCCTAATTGAATTAGTTTTAACAAGATTTTGAATTAGATTCGAATCGAATTTGAATTAGATTCGAATTGAATCATAGATTAAGTACTAATTGACTTAAATCATATTTAATTTTATTAGACTTGATTTAATTTAAGTTAATTGAGTTTTATAATCTAAGTAGGACTTGAATTCAAAGCCTAATTGAATTAGGTTTGACAGAATTTCGAATTAGATTCGAATCAAATCATGGGTCAAGTCCTAATTAATTTAAAGTAGATTTAATTTAAGTAGGCTTAACTTAAATTGAGGCTAATTGAGTTTTATAATCTATGTAGGACTTGGATTCAAAGCTTAATTGATTTAGATTTGACAGAATTTCAAATTGGATTCGAATTAGATTCGAATTAGATTTGAATTGAATCCAAATTAAAAATTATTTTTTACTAATTAATTTAAATCAGATTAAATTTAATTAGGCTTAGACTTAATTTTAGGATAATTAAATTTTACAATCCAATTAGGACTTAGATACAAAGTCTAATTAAATTAGGTTTGACAGAATTTTGAATTGGATTCGAATCGAGTTCAAATTAAACACAAATTAAAATTATTTTCTTCTAATTGATTTAAATCAGAATAAATTTAATTAGATTTGACTTAATTTAAAGGTTATTGAGTTTTATAATTCAAGTAGGACTTGGATTCAAAGTCTAATTGAATTAGGATTAACAGAGTTTTAAATCGGATTCGAATTGAATTCGAATTATATCTAAATTAAAAATTATTTTTTATTAAATTAAATTAGATTTAATTTAATTAATTTTAACTTAATTTAAGATTAATTAAATTTTATAATCTAAGTAAGACTTAGATTCAAAGCCTAATTAAATAAAGTTAGACAGGATTTTGAATTGGATTCGAATCGGGTTTGAATTGGATTCGAATTGAATCTAAATTATTTTTTGAATTATTGATGATAGAAAAATATTCTATCACTAATTTCATTGCTAATAATATTTTCAAAAAAAATTATTTTTTTAACTTATAATTCTAATTTTTTTAAAAAAAATATTAACGACGGCAAGATTTTCGTCGCTAATAACTTCAATTCACCATCGCTAAAAATTATTTGATGTGTAAATATAATTAAAAAAATTTAAACACTTTTAGTGATGGTGAAATTTTTGGTTGATTTTGTGGTGGCTAAAAGATGTTATTTGCGATAAAATTTTTTCCATCACTAATACTGTTACTAATATTCAATATTCTTGTAGTGCTTCTCTTGATTCTCATCCAAAAGAATAGTAATAAGCTGTTCGGCTGGTTCTCCTCGATTTTTGTTGGTCTTAGTTTTATCCTTTCAAATAGGTATCTCAATTGGTAGAACTTCTATTGATTTTTTTATTTTTGTGGCCATCAAAAAGCATTGCCTAGCAAGCACTTGATCTCCTCATATTTCTCTGACTCTACTTTTCATTGAAAATTAGACTAACAAATAATAAGTAAAAACCACAGCCTTGAGAGTGTGACCTCTAGGTTGGCTAAGAATAGCATTATAGGCCGATGGTATTTTGACAACCGAAAAAATAAGCCGTATAGTTGATTGGCGGGGTTCTTTCCCTATGGTGGCTAGTAGGATGATCTCTCCTTCCACAGCTACAGAATCTTTAAAAAATCCAACAGTAAAGTACCGACCTATTTTAACTGATCCAACATATTTATTTTTTTTAATGCATCATAGAATTATACGTCAGCGGAGCTTCCATTATCAACTAATATTTTTTTTACATCATATTTTGCTATTGTCGTAGAGACGACAACAGCATCATTTTGAGGAGTTTGGACTCCTCTGACATCATTATCAGTAAATAAAATTATATTATTTGTATGTTGCTGCTTTGAAGAAAGATTTTCAGCTACCTTAGCTATCCCTCAGGTTCCACCAAGATCCGAGATCATATTAATAATCCCAGCAGTAGACCTATTGAGCTCATTTTCACTGTTAGGCTTCTGTTGTTGTTTAGCAACTTAACTTGCCCAATCTCAAACATACTTGCCAAGATAACCTCAAAAAATTAGTACTTCAATCTCATCTTTAAGTTGCTGGTATTCTTCAGTATCATGATCATGATTTCGGTGGAAGCGGCAGTGCTTCCTCTTGTCTCTTTTCACTGATGGGACCTTCATAGGGTTAATTCGGTGAAGATATCTTTGGTCCTCAATATCCATCAATATTTGGACTCGAGGAGCAAATAATGAGATGTAGGTGTCAAATCGTCGAGATGGACTTCTGGACTTCGAATTTTTTTAAGGTCAGCCAGAATTGTTTCCCTGTTGATTTCTATAGTCTTCTTCTTGTGGCCACTTTTTTTCATTCTTTTTTTCTTCATCTGGTAAAGTATGCTCTCTTCTTCTTCAGCTTGAGCATATTTTTGGATCTGGATCAACATTTGCTCATAAATATCTGGATAATTTTTGTTGAGAGAGAAAATCAGTCGATTACTGCTGAGTCCTTACTTCAAAGTAGCCATTACAACGGACTCATTGAAGTTTTTTACTTTTAGTGTAGCGGTATTAAAGCGTGCTGCATGCTCTCAAAGAGACTCACCAAAATCGACGATGAACAGTTTCGCCAACTGTTCGAAGGAAGAAATAGATCCTTGCTGGAATCCGAAGAATCAAATTCTTGTAGATTTTTTGAGGATAATTGGAAAGGCAAATACAAAGTGGGACATCAAACGCCTCTTGTAACCTCATGATAGCTCTGAAGCATTCAAGATGGTCTAGAAGATCAGTAGAACCATCAAATGATTCTACCACTGACATTTTGAATCAGAAGAGAACTGATTCACTTAGAATTTTTTGGGAGAAAGGAGACCGTAGATTGAAATCTCTTCCTCTTTAGGGATGGCCTCCAAGCTGTATTTCCGTCGGTCTTTTCTTAAGATCCTGAATCTTTTATCCAATACCTTCTTTCCAGTATAGTTTCTTACCATGTGAAGTAGATTATGCTTTCCAAGATTGATCAAAGCAATCAAGAAGATGATCATGACGAAGATCTTAATGAATTGATTGCTAAGTGTGGCATGATTGAGCCTCTTGAGGGGCCATTTTTTGCTGCTGTTTTATGGTATGCTGAAGTTGTTATACAGCAGCAGTAAGAATTTAGATATGTTGAATCAGAAAATTAAATTATTGTAGATCGACTATAATCGGAGGTTGAGTATTCTCTTGAATATCTCCTGAAAAAGATGATGTAGGTAGAGGATGATTTTGTGCCTTCTTGTTCACCATTTTCATAAATTTTTTTAAAAAAAATTCATTCCTCTAGCATCAATCTATTGCTGCAAGGCTCCGAAAAAAAAATAACAAGGTTAGTTTTGAACCGAGCTGGAGTGCTGCTGGGGGCCAAGTTGACGTAGACCACGATTGAATCTGCAAAAGAAGTCTTAGGATCGTTTGAAGTATCCTTCGATTTAGGATCCTTCGATGCTTAAGTCAGCTAGGACCTTGAGAATAGATAATGAAAATGAAAAACTAGAAAGCGAGAAGAGATATTTTAAAGGAGCAGATTGAGGACTCTTGTTCTCTTCAGTGAGAGAGCTGAAAGAGATTCAGTAAAGTTTCAGCTCTATGAGTTATGACTTACCTTGTGAAAGGTACCCTGTCCTTCTATATATAGAAGGGGCTTGCTTAGGCCATTAGACTGTTAGGAGAGTTTGTTAGGCTATTAATTTATTATAATATAATGATCAACTGTATAGAGATTGTGGGTTATTTACCCAAGTAAAGATTAGCTGTAGCATAGTTGGAAGATAGTTGTTGTTGAGTTGGATAATAGCTATAAGGTAACCGTTTGTATTTTAGAGTCATGTCGGTTTTGGTCTAATGTCCCTCGTGGGGAGATTGGTAAAACACTGAGCTGATTTTTATATTTTATCAAAAACCAACTCCAATCAATTCAGATCGATACAGAGACGTACTGAAGGTTTGAATCAGATCGGTATTCATCCAATCTGAGTTACTTTTCTCAATAATTCTTAGATGATTCTAATGTTGCCACGTGGCTTGATATGATAAGATCAGTTTATATGTACCAACAGTTTTCAAAATTTGATGTTTATTAGTATACATTACATAGTTAAATGATATACACCTAGTAAAATGGTTATACAACATCTCATTATGGATCTTTCGATAAATCAATACACACTATCTAGAATATGATATTTATCAGCATACATAGTATGGCTAAATGATATACATCTAATAAAATAGTAATCCAGTATCCCGATACATACCTCTAAATCGATATATAATTTTTAAAACATGATATTCATAATCAGTACAAAATATATGGTTGGTAGTATACACTCATCGGCTTTCAAATAGATATTGTAAGCTTCTTCGATATCCATCCAACAATAACCAAGTATATACTTTTAGGTAAATTTATACATAGTTTTAGAATATGATGTTTACCTATATATAGTATATAACCAGATGATAAATAGCTAGCAAAATAATTATTCTGCATTCTAATACATATCTCCAGATAAATTGATATATAATTTTTGAAACATTATATTTACCCATATATATGCTAGCCAAATGATATCCACCTAACAAAATAATCATCCGATATCCCAATACACATCTCTAAGTAAATTAATATATATTTTTTAAAATATAATATTTACTAATATATAATATTTGTTCAGATAAAATTTGTCAACTTCTAAATATATATTGTAGATTTTTTTTCAATTCTAGAAAAAAGATTTGGACGAAAAAAAAGAAACTCGAAAGAAAGAAGAAAAATCTCACAAATCAAAGAAATGACGAAGAGAATGGATGAAGAGAGAGATTTGATGGAGATGAAAAGAGGATATAGATGGATTGTATCTTTTAATGCATATGATTTTTTTTTTTTAATCATAGGACTGACTCCAATACTAATAAAAATCCTGACTGTGTGGATTTTTTAAAATAAATTTTATATAAAATATTGTATAATAGGAAATTCATCCCATACAATACTGTGATGGATGCATTAATTAGAATTTTTTTTTTCTTGACGAGCTGTACCTTTAATGGTGGCCTTCTAACAAACGGGAAGATTCATCTGCATTGGGGGGAGGCGTGAATGGTCCTTGCTACCCGTCACCCGATTAATTACATCAGTTTAATCTGCCAAGTCACCAACCAATTATTCCAATCTTTCTACCTTGGTTCGGTGCCTACCCGTTTCTTTCTCTCCTTTCAGCCCCATCTTATTCCATTTCCCCTCGTTCACCACGCCGACAACGCCTCTCTCTCTATCCATTTTTTTTAAATTTTTTACCTGATAAGAGTAAGGGTATTTTAGTGAGTGCGTTGCGTGCTTTGCGTGCGGCGGGAAACTAAGGACGGCGCCACAAAGTTTTGAACACGAAATGGTCCCCTTTCCTTTCACTTCGGCTGTTTGCAACCTGTGAACGGTCAACACACGCTTCCAAACCAAAACAGCTGGCCTTCAATTTACTTGCCCACCTCGTAACGTGGCCAAGGCTTATCCGTTCGACGAACATGCCCCACCGTATAATGTGACAATATATAATAATGAGTAGTTGGAGTTATTTTTAAGCCGCTGGAGGAGATCCTTCTCCTTCTTCTCTTTCTTCTTCTGGTCTCTAATCATGCTATCATGCATGCCAATTTGTCAGATAATAGTTGTTGTTGACTAAGGAAACCACTAAACCAGCTTCCCAGGACAGCAACGTGAACTTCTCTTCTTGCTTGTACGATAATTGAAGGAGATTCTTGTTCTTTTGCTCTTTCTACCTTTGGTCTCCAATTATGTTAGTATGTCAATTTGTCAAATAATAGTTGGTATTGTTGAGTCAAGAATCCAGCTTTCCGGGGCAGCGACGTGAACTTCTCTTCTTGCTTGTATATATCTTTGTTATGTTTTGAGGAATCTTGCTTGTATCATCGTTAACAGGAATAATATAATTTCTTTCGAGGGATACTGGGACGTATTGCAAGGTTTCCAAAGGTCAATATAAGCAGATTACTTTACTCCTTGAAAAATTTTCCCATTTCTCAGTTTAAGAGGGAAAAAAAATACAAACAAATTAAGCTATGTCGTCTCGTGCTCTGAAGAAGACTTGTGTACATCGTTTCGTAAAGTGGTCCAGCTCTGACAAGAAATCGCACATGTCGTGTTGGACCGCACCTTGGAGTTCAACACGTGCAAACCGATACAAGCACGAGCAATAACCATTCCTGACATTTAACATAGACAAACATGATCGCTATGGATATGTAGTAGTGGAAGAATAGGGAAGAAGTCCTCTGGTGCAGACACCAGAAAAATCATACTAGATGGATTTTCTATTTTATCATATTTTTTAATATTTATTTAAAAAATTTATATAATAAATTGAGATGGGATTCTCCAAACTAATTGAATCTGTTAGTTTCATTACCCAAAAGAAAACAAAAAAAAAGAAGAAAAATTACGGGCATTATGAGAGGCCATTAGCCGGCATTCTCTTCTTCCTTGTGAGGTCTTTCTTTTTGTTCTTGATTACTCTTTCCCTCCTTTAAATCTTTATTTTTGTAAGGACTTCTAGAATATAGTATTCATTATTTCACAATATAGGAACTGATGATGCACACCTAGTAAAATAATCATCCAGCATCCGAGTATATACCTTCTCGAAAACTGATATATAATTTTTAAAACATTATATATATTAGTATACTCTATATGACTACGTGATACACACTTAGGGTGCATTTGGTTACGTTGTTTGATTTTTTATTTTTTATTTTTAAAAAATATTTTTTATTTTAATTTATTTTTATTATTAAGTAAAAGCAAAAAAAGTAAAAAGTATGTTTGGTAACTATGTTGTTATAAAGCAAAAAACAACATTTGTGGACAGTAGGTGAAGAGCTCGATGAGAAAAAAAGATTCAAAAAAGAAGGGAAAAAAGGGTGGAGAGGTGAAGAGCTCGACGAGAGAGAAAGGTTCAGGTTCTTTACTTTTTAGTTTGGCGTTTTAGATGTGCGGAAGCAAAAAAAGTAGAAAAGCAAGTTTTAGATAGCAAAAATTTTTTGCTTTGCATATAAAGTAATTATTTTGATTTTTTTAATTTTTGCTTTTTATTTTTCATGGTGTTACCAAACATTGTTTTTTGATTTTTATTTTTTAAAAATTAAAAAATAAAAAAAGTACTTTTTTAATGGCTAACCAAACACACCCTTAGCAAATAATCATTCAGAATATGATATTCACCATTATATAAAAAATACCTAGCAAAATAGTCATCCAACATTCCAAAATGTATCCTTAGATAAATTTGTTAGAAGATCAGGTAGGCATCATATGTAGATTTCAAAAACTCTTTTTGAACGCAGTGGAAAACAATCGGATTAAACCCTTTAACCCTACATACATAAGATCATATCTAATCCTACCCAAGTCCCGAAGAAAAATATACATATAATCTGAAATTTAAAAATAAGTATGAGATCGAATCTCAATACCTTAGCACAGGTAGATATTCACTACTACCGATGATCATGGATTCATAGATGCTCGAGTCGCACACATATCCGACCTCTACAGGTATCCATCGAAATCAATCTCGAACTGATCTCCTCGTAGTAGATTCTTTTTCTTCAAGTAGAATTTCAGTCTTGAGAACTTCGATCAACTCCTTGATCTAGATTGTGGGATCAACTTCTTGATCTACGATCTTTTTTCTTTTTCTCGTTCTTCGCTCTTGAAGAAAAATCACCTCAGACTTTTGGCATGTGGAAAATAGGACGCCCAACCCTGGGGCGTGGAAGGAGAAGAGGAAGGAGGGGAGGCGTAGAGAAGGGAGAGGGAGACTTTTGGTTTCACAAAATTCTATTATATCGAAATCCTAGAGACCTCCTCTTTATATAAGCTCTACTTTGACTCAAAAGAGGAATCCAATTATCTTAAAAAGGTACATCCTTATCTTTAAGAATACTGTACCTTTTTAATCTGATTTTTTCTCAATAAAATCAGATATAATTGATATATTATCAGCCCCTTTAGACAACTATGTGGGGCGCCCCATCTCATATAGGGCAGGTAGTTTGGAACCCCAACATTTGACGCCCCATTGAGATTTCTTGATATATGAGAGGGGGCGTGGGCCCTCTCTCTCTCCTCCACACCAATCCATAAAAAGGGGGTGAGCCCCTCTTGCCATATCTAGGGGGTTGGGGCCTCTTGTTCTTGCCAAAAAGAGAAGAAGGTGCCACCCTTCTTTTCTTCTATTCCACACACACATTTAGAGATAATTAAAAGATAATGAAGAGATAATGTTAGGATAATTTATACCAATTTATTGACATAATCCAATCTTCTTGGACTCACAGTTAAGAGTCCAATTAAACTCAAATAGATTTAGGTTAGGTTCAAGACTATGGACTTGATCAAATCGAAGTCCAGAGAAGAATTAGGTTTAACCATGTGCTAGCATGGTTCTTATAAACCTAATAGGATTTCAATAAATCCTAATCCAATTAGAACTTCATAAGTCCAATTGATAAATTTGAGATTAAATTTTTTATTGTGTGACTCCATAGGTTTCATTCTATCTGGTAGTGAGATATATTATGATCTCCATCACAATATTATCGAAATTCTTTTCAATGGATTAGAATATTTTTAATTCTACCCTTCGAGGATCATCGATCATCAAGATGATACTCGATGAGTCTCACAATCTCCTAGTGATACCTAGCAGTATGTAGTGACAACCTAGTAGAATGAAAGTATGAACTCCTAGGTACAGTTATCATATGATTCAGTCCTTCTATCGTGAGTCCCGACTTGATGGAGGTCCTAAAGAACTCGTCAGACCACATCGTCAGTCATATGCAAGATTGGCTCAATTCGAGTTCATTTATGAATCCCGTAAAAAAAAAATTTCGGTATTCACACTTGCTTTGATCAAAGACTTTTTGAACTCAGTCTCACGAATCGCATAGGACTTTTCTTTTTCTATCAAAATCGATAGATTCCATCTAGGTGCATCCTACTCCAAATAGCGAACCTGAACCTACTGAAGCCAACATATATAGCCAAAATCCGAATGATTAGAGACCAAAAAAATGTATAGTCAAACTCAGTAGCCTCGCTGCGAATAGCTAATAACACCGTAGGTCAAAAGACCACTCATACCACTACAGCATCGAGAAAATCACTGACAAATGAATAGACATCCATGTGGTTCTCGTGTTCGTCACACTCAGTGCAAGTTATTCTCTAACAACCACTTGTACCTTCATCCCAATATCCCTACACTGCAGACCCAAGACTCATTTGCCCACAAGAGAGGTGAACCGTGCACCGATCTCGAATGGATTGATCACTGTCCTCCGTAACGATCTTTTGATCGAAAGTATTTAAAAATTAACTACTAATTAATGTATGTCTCAAATTCTTAATACTTTAAGAATATACAAAAATGATATTTGTTAATTTTTTGAACAAATCATGGATACATAAATATGATTGGAATAAAAAAATTCTTTATTGATAATGAAAAGTTACAAATATAAATATTAAGTTCTGAAATTATATAATGTGTCAGCCAACAATTGACTTCTAAAGCACAAATCTAACAAAATTAATACATAGTCTCCATAATATAATGTTCATTAGCTTAAAGTATATAGCAAGATGATACATACTTGTTGGCTTCTAAATATATATTATAAGTTTTTTTAATATATATCCAGTAGTGATATAATACACACCTCTATATATATATGGGTACATAATTTTAAAACATGATACTCACTAGTATATAATATATGGTTAGATGATATATATCTAGTAAAATAATCATCCAACATCATAATGTACATCTCTAGATAAATTGATATATAATTTTTAGAATATGATATTCTCCAATATATACTATATGATCAATATATAGTTGAAGTAGTAAAACATCCATGGGAAGACAAAAATTATTGCCTCAAAAGCAAAAAAGAAGAGTATCATCATTTTCTTTTAAGACAAAAGAGAAAACTCAATAAAAATAAATTAAAAAAATATTATGATCAATGCCTCAATACCCAACCATCACTCCTTATTCATAAGACTCAAACTTCAATTAATAAAAACAAGTAAAATAACTTACAATTAGAAAATTCAACAAAATCGTGTCTGCTTCTCAAAATATATCTTCCAATTCCCAATTGAACTCAGACTCCCAAGACCTACTGAAATAAAAGTTTTCCTAAAATAGCAAACAACAACTTCGACCAACCAGAAGTAGCAGGGAAACAATGGAATTAGAATTTGATCTTTGACTAAATGGATGCTTTGAAAGTGGTTAGTTTTTGCATTTAGTCATAAACTTTCCAACGAGTCCACTCACATCAAAATTGACCCTAATATTTGATAGTTATGTTCATTAATATGAAGTCTGCACATTTTGACTCCAAACATCTAAAGCAAACTACAACTGTTGGTGCCGGCAACCAACTTGATGCCAGAGCAGCTGGATCTGTAAAGGTTGGAGTTTGACATTTTATAGAATAAAGGAGAACCTACAAATTAAGTTCCTTACCAAAGTAATTTCCAGTGGCATCCTCTAATGCACAAGTTAATCACCAAAGAACAGTGCAAAGGAGAGAGAGAGTGGAGCCTGAGAACTTATTTGGAGGTCCCCTATCCCCCTAAGTTATAGGTGGGGTGGCTGGCCAGTTCTGAAAAGAAGGGCAAGACTAGTGGAGAGAATTACTCTGCTTCTATCTTATCTGGCTGAGGTAAGCTCTTATCCATTTTATTTAGAGCAAATTCAGAATGTAGAGTAGATAAGGCAACTACTCGATGCGTAACTACCATAGCAAATCCCAATCTTTTATCTTGGCTCGACAAAGCTCGAGCCAACCACATCGACATACAACCAAGTTTCAGAAAACATCAGGCATGATCGAGGTGAACTGTCATCCTATATCAGATGTCCCCCACTCTCAAGTTCGAATTGCTAATAATTCGAATGAAGACAGTAAAAGTATTGAATGAAGTGATAGTTATATTGGCTCAGGATTAGCTAGATCTTCCTCTAAAATGGTGCACTTTAAAACAAAATCGACGAGCACTTGTGCTTTGATGGATGGTTGAGGCTGATACCTTACATCAAATTCTGAGAGTTCTATGGTCCACTTCACGATTCAACTTAAGGCATCAGGTTAGTGGAGTATTGTCTTCATGGGTCGGTCCATTAAAAGTACATGAGCTTGGAAGCACGGGTGTAGTTTTTTTGTCGAGATGACAAACACATAGATCACCTTGTCAAGCCTTGAGCACCTCTTTGGTGCCTCCCTTCCTCTCGTATTAGAACCAAGCTAAGGGCTGTAGGGGAGACAGGTAGGTACAAATAAAGCTCTTCATTCAGTTCGGATTTCTTAAGGAGTGGTGGTGAGTTGAGGAAACTCTTCAGTTCATCGAAAGCTGCTTGGCATTCGTCGGTCCATTAGAAATCTTTTGCTTGCTTCAAGGTCTTTGAGAAAGGGAGACATCAGACTATCGATCTAGAAACAAATTGGTTCAAAATAGCCACAACCAAAAGTGTAATGATCCCCTCGACAGGAACTGCTTCCCCTGAGAACCTAACAAGTAGAGAGTTGATTTTTGCCAACTGATCTGAAGTAAGATTCATTTTGAAAAAAAAAATATATAGAATAAGATATTGGTAGAGTTTTCATTATCAATTTAACATTCAGCATACATCATAGTTATCTATATTCAAAGTTGCAACGATTGCATCATTATGCAGGGATTGGATCCCGATGCATCTTCTTTAGAGAAGGTGATGATACCTTCAATCTTCTATTTCTTGACTGATGATGCTTTAGTCCTCGGTTCATGAGCTCCAATTCAATTGTCAAACTACCCCTAGTCATGGTATTGATGACCTCGATAGTGGGTCGATTGTCTAGATTTTCTTCAAGTTGGGATGGCTCAGGTCGGGCCTCATCTCATTTCCACTGATCCTTGAGTTATTTATTAAGCTACCCATGCTAAATGTGCTCCACAATTTTGTTGCTAAGCTAAATGCATTTTTTGATATTGTGCCCATGGTTACAGTGAAATAAGCAATACTTATTCGGGTCATGTCGGGTCGATGAAGCTCGGATCCTCCTCAACCTCAATAGCTGCTTGTTATTCTTGATCTTCATTAGGATCTAAGACCTCGAAAAATTCAGAGTATAAGTGGCAAAACTTCTCGACAGAGAGTGTGATCACCAACCTTGGGGTGGAGTTCTAGATTAATGAACCCATGGGAGAGTTTGGGACCTTCATGAACTCCTTCCTCATTGGTCATCATACCTCGGCTTGCCATTTTTTCTTTTCTTTTCCTCCTGCTTCATGGATCTTCTCTCTAAAGAGCCTTTATGCAATCGATATGTCTTCTCGATGTTGGCATACTTCTCTACTCAAGCTAATATTTTAGCAAAATTTTTTGGATACCTCTTCTTTAAAGAGAAGAGGAACTGGCACTTCAAAAGTCCTCTCTTTAGAGCTAACATTGTGATCAATTGATTAAGATCACGCACTTCAAATACAGCCATATTAAAGTAGCTCACATAATCCCTGAGGGGTTCTCCTTCTCTCTACTTGATGTTCACCAAGGAGTCAGACCCCCAGCTTTGTCATTGGCTACTAATGAAGTCGGCCATAAATGATTAGTCAAGTTGTTCAAAAAAGCAGATTGAGCTTCGCTACAAGCTTGAGTACCAGTACCAAGCTATCTTCCATATGGTGAAGGTGAAGGATTAGTAGAGAATTCTATCAGTAGCTCCATACAAGAGCACGAGAGTCTTGAAGTTTTCTAAGTAATCCACTAGATCAGTTGCCTCATCATATGCCTCTAGTTGCAGTATTCTGAAGTTGCTTGGGATTGACTCATCCATGATTTTCTTGCTGAAGGGTGGGTCGGCATTAAAGCTGATCTCATCATCTTATGCCAATGCTAGGCCCTACAGTGCTTCAATCTACCAGTGCACCTTCTAAAGCTTCTAATCTAAGCTGACATCCCAAGTAGTATAATGTTCCGAATGCCAAGGTGGTGATTGCCATGGGGTGGAGTCTTTTCCTGACAGGAGGGTGAAAGAGTACCTCCGATGACCCCACTCTGGGCTCCTTAGTTGGCTGTGTCGATTTTGTTGTGCTCGGCTCAGACTAGGAGGAAGCAGCTGAGGCTACTATTGTTGCTGAGGTACTAACTACAGAACTGATTGTTGGAACATGGCCACTTGTTGGATCGCCTGGATAACTGCAGTCAATGTTTGCATCTACTGCACAGCAAGTTGAACTATTTGAGGGCCACCCCCGGGGCATGCCAAGGGGATTAAGGTTGATCTCAGGTTATTGAGGTGATGCCTCGACCTAGGATGGTATCTCAGCTGGTTCAATCTGCATTTTGGTTGGATGAGAAGTCCTCCCATCAGACCGGCATAAGGCATTTAATCCTGCTTTCTGAGATTTCATGGTTGCCGACTCCTCTTCCTTTCCAAATGAGTTTGCAAGCCCTTACTTTAGCATCAATTTATTGCTATTGGTGGCCAACCTAATACCGAAGCAGGCGAATCTGTAAAGGTTGGTGTTTAACATTGCACCAGATGGAGAAGAACTTGCAAATCAAGTCCCTTACCATAGTTATTTCTAGTGGAGCCCCCCCGACGCTCAAGTTAGTTAACAAAGAATAATGAAAAAAAAAGAGAGATTGGAGCCTAAAAGCTTACCTGGAGGTCTCCTATTTCTCTCTATTTATAGATGGGATGGCTGGCCAATTCTGAAAAAAAAGATAGGAGTAATGAAAAGAATAACTTTGCTTCTGCTTTATCTGACAGATGTGAATGCTATCCATTCGATTTAGAGCATATCTAAAATGTGGAGTAGATAAGACAACTACTTGTGACATAACTGTCACCACAAACCCTGGCCTCTTATCCTGACTCTGCAAAATCCGAGCCGATCAAGTCAGCCTATAATCGAGGTTTAAATAATACCGGACATGGCCAGGATGAACTATCATCTCTATCCACAACCAGTTCAATTTATCTTCTTAAGTAATCCAGGGCCATTTGTTCTACATCACAAACAACATATATTATAAATAAATTTGGTATTTCTATAATGATAAGTTTTTAAAATATCAAGATGGCAGAAGGTACTTGGACTCAAGTTTTAGCACAAAAAATCGTATAGCTGATCTTCTTTTTTTTTTGTCTATTAAGGAACTAATCTTTTGTACTAAAATTGATAAATATGGTCATGAATAGTTTTGTTGTAATATAACTTTATTTGGAAGACATAATAAAACTTAGTTATTACTTAAGATAGGTTCTATATAATCCTGTAATTTTCACATTAGGTCATATTGTTCCGATAATTTATTAAACATTGCTTCAATGACGTTATCTTAATCGATCCCTACTAGGTGAAGAAGAGCAAAAACAGAGGATTCTTGACTAAGCTTTACCCATTTATTAACAAAATTACATCAATTGGTGGCACATCCATTGGGTATAATCTCTCTTCATATGGGACTCATATTCTATTAAAAATAAAAAAAAAAAGGGAAGAAGAGTCGAAAAAGAACTCTATTGAATGGCCTATTTAATGGACAATCAGGGGGAGAGGAAAAGAAAAGTTTAGCGGTAGTGCATGAAAACCAGAGAGCGGCATGAGAAACCAGAGCGGTGGCACAACGGGGAAGAGAGAAAGGTTCAGAAAAATATGCTTCTTTTGTTGGACGATTGGATGGCTGATTTTACTCTAATTTTAATAAAATTTTAGTATATTATTTCTGATATCGAGAGCTATAAGTTGATCGGTTCTGATCTCTAAAAAGTCTTCTCTATAACTCATTTCAAATACCCATGTTTGATGAGATCTATCCTTTATTTCTGTTTATCATTGAAATCTATTTTATTGATAATAAATATTTTTATTGTGAAAATCAAGATTTAATTTTAAAGATATATTTATATAGCCTCTAGTTGATTTAGAAAAGACTTACGATAATCTCACTATTTTATATGATAAGAGATTTACAACATAAATCTGGTGTCCTTATGCTTGATTTAATTTATATTTGCTGGATTTTATATTGTTGAATTATTGCTTGTTTTAATACGCATATAGGAGGTAGAATTTATCCTGAGTATAATTATGTTTATGACCCTTTCATCCCAACAACTAGTATCAAAGCTCTGTGGTTAAACAATCAGTGTGGTTTGTACTGGTTAATATAGAGGATAAATCTGATATGATTAAATTAACTTTATCAAATTATTCTTTATGGAGGATGATGATGGAAGATTTATTATATTATCAAGATTTGTTTGAATCGATTGAATTGCAAAATAAAATGCCAAAAAATGTAAAAATTGATGAGTAAAAAAAATTGAACAGAAAAGCTACCGCTACAATCAGATAGTAGATTGATGTAAGTGTGATCCATGATATTACTACAGAAACAAATACTTATCAGATTTGGAAGAAACTGAAAGATCTGTATCCATGGAAGAATGTACAGAATAAAGCCTACCTGATCAAAAGACTTGTGAATCTAAAGTATCAAGATGGGTAGAATACTTCAGAGCATGAATAATTTTCAGGAGATCCTAAATCAGTTGGCTATGATAAAACCATCTTTTGATGACAAGGTACAGACATTGATCTCACTGAATTACTTACTAGACAGTTGGAAGATATTGGTAGTGATGCTAAGTAATTCCACTGTCAGTAACAAACTTATCTTGACTATGATGAACGATAGTATATTGAATGAAGCAAATAGATAAAAGAATTAAGATTTGACAGATATAAGTTCTAAGACACTGGTTACAGAGTAGAGAAGCAGAAGCAAAAGTAGACCCTTCTATAGCAAAAAAAATGATAAGTCCCGTGATAGGAAAGATAAATAAAAATCCAGAGATCGATCAAAATCCAGAAAGGATATCACTTGCTACTACTGTAATAAGTCATAATATTTTCAAAGTGCAAAAAGTAAAGAAGGATCAAAATGAGAGTGATGGAAAGAAAGAAGAGACAGAGTACAACCACAGTTGCATTCGATGATGAGATCATGATAGCTTGTGATGATGACTGTATTAATCTCATATGCTAGGAATACAATCGGATAATTGATTCAACTGCCTCATATCATGCTACATCTTGAAGAGACTTCTTCTCGTCCAACTCCAAAGGTGATTTTGGATATGTTAGGATGAGAAATGATGTGGTAACTAGCTCAGATTGTTGGCACGAAAGATGTTTGCTTGGAGACCAACATCGAATGCAGACTGCTGTTGAAAAATGTGAGGCATATTCCTGATGTCCGATTGTACTTAATTTCTGCTTGGATCCTAAACGATAAGGGCTACTCTATTTATTTTGGTTAAGAAAAATGAAAGTTCACCAAAGATTCTTTGGTTATAACAAAGGACAAGAAAGATGACTTTTTCAGATTGTAAGCTAAGATATGCAGTGAAAAGATAAATACAGTTGAAAAAATCTCCTAAGATATATGGCATCGATGACCTGACCATCAGAGTGAGAAGGGACTCGATGCTCTATACAGATATAATTTGCTACCTTTAAAAGATACACACTCACTACAAGAAAAAAATATTTTTACGACAGAATTATTTACGATGAAAATATTTTCATCGACAATAACAGTATTTATGATAAAATATTAATTTCATCATAAATAATAAAATATTTATGATGAAAATTATTTTTTGTCACAAATACTTTTATATCAGCGATAGAAAAAAAATTTCATCGTAAATACATATTATTTGCAATGAATATTTTCATCGTAAATAATACATCATTTATTTTAATTTTAAATTTTTAAATATTAATGATAAAAAAATTTCATCATAAATAATTTAAGTATTTACGATGAAAAATATTTTTTATCAAAAATAAACTTATTCCCAACAAAAATATTTCGTCATCAATATTCAAAAAAAATAAAAAAATTTAAAAAATTTAAAAATTACAGATTATTTGTGACTAAAATATTACATCATAAATAATTAAGTATTTGTAATGAAAAATTTTTTTCACTATAAATACTTGATTATTTACGACGAAAAAATTTTATCATCAATATTTTAAAAAAAATAAAAAATTTAAAAATTATGAATTATTTATGATGAAAATATTACATCATAAATAATCAAATATTTACGATGAAAAGTAATTTTCATCATAAATACTCGATTATTTATAATGAAACTATTTTCATCGTCAATATTTCAAAAAAATAAAAAATTTAAAAAATTTAAAAATTATCGATTATTTACGATAAAATTATTTCATCGTAAATAATTGAGTATTTATGATGAAAATTATTTTTCATCGTAAATACTCGATTATTTATGAAGAAAAATTTTTATTGTCAATATTTTAAAAAAATAAAAAATTTAAAAGATTCAAAAATTATGGATTATTTATGATAAAAATATTGCATTGTAAATAATCAAATATTTATGATGAAAAATAATTTTTATCATAAATACTCAATTATTTACGATGAAACTATTTTCATCATCAATATTTTTAAAAAATAAAAAATTTAAAAAATTATAGATTATTCGCATTGAAAATATTTCATCATAAATAATTAATTATTTACGATGAAAAATAATTTTTATCATAATAGTTAAAAAAAATAAAAAAATTAAAAAAAATTAAAAATTGCTCACCATTTGTGATGAAATTTTTTGATCGTAAATAACTATTATTTACGATGAAATCTTCAATTTCATCGTAAATACTCGATTATTTATGTTGAACATATTTTCATCGCTAATAATTAAAAAAATCAAAAGTTGATAATTATTTGTGATAAAAATTTTTTATCGTAAATAAGTAATTTTTATGATGAAAATATAATTTTCATCATAAATAATAATTATTTCTGACGAAAAATTTTCATCGTCAATATTTAAAAAAAAATAAAAATTGATTATTATTTATAAATTAGAATGAATAGATTCTTTTGAATGAAACGAGCTATACGTTTATTTACTACGTAAAATTCATCTGTTTATCGCTGTCACTGTTACTAGAGATATCAATGAATCTTTTTGATGGAGTATTTGCCTTAAGCTGCATGAAAAAAACCTCTTATCGTGCAGAAACCATATATAGTTAAGCAGTGCATTCTAGCATGACTTATACGATCTCGAAAGGTACCGTACTTTCCACATCGATCGACACTCAAATGTATCTCTGTAGGAGTTCTAATCATGAGAAGACAAACAATACAAGCACTCATCTTCCTAGCAATGTAAAGCATAAATATGAGTTTGTGTTTTATAACACAACTTGTACTATCCACAGATCTACTTTGATTCTGATTAATTGCTAGATCTTTGATGCCCACACAATTCCACGATATTCTCATACTCCGACTTCCAAAATGAGGACTCCAAGAAGAAGACGAGCTTCTTAGATATCGAAGACCTCAAAGCTATCGATTTCCCATAGTGTCCATTCGATTACGAAAGTCGAAGAATTATTCTTATAACAATTATTAGTGACAAATTAAACTTTTTATCAAAATTATATTTTTATGTACATAATTTTTTTGAAAAAAAATTAAAAAAAATCATAAATTAACTATTTATATAACTTTTTTATTAATAAAAAATTAATTTTTTTGATGAAATTATTTTGAAAATTTTTTTTAGAGAAATAATTTTTTAGATTAAAAAAATTAATTTTATTTTTCATCATGAATATTTTTTTAATGTCATTTTTTGTTGTTAAATTTTTTGGATAAAAAAATTTCTTGATGAGAAAAATCTAAAATTAATTTTTTATGAAATTATTATTAAAAAAATATTTAATTATTAGCAATGTAAAATAAATTCTCGTCGTGAATTATCTTTAAATTTTTTTAGAGAAAAATTTTTTTAGCAAAAAAAATTTTTTTGATGAAAATTATTAACGATGAAAATTAAATTTACATTGCTAATAAATTTATTAACAACAAATTTTTTTATTTTCGTCACCAATAATTTTTTTGTGAAATTTTTTTAGACAAAAATTTTTTGTAGTAGAAAATTTTTTTTTGATGAAAATTATTGATGACGAAAAAAAATTTTATTGCCAATAAATTTATTAATGATGAAATCAGCAATAATTTTTTTAGATGAAATTTTTTTAGAGAAAAAAATATTTTAGTAAAATTTTTTTTTTGGACAAGAATTATTGATGACGAATATCTAATTTCTATTGCAAATAAATTTATTAACGATGAAGTATTTTTTCCTCGCCAATAATTTTTTTTTGAATGAAATTTTTTTAGAGAAAATTTTTTTAGTGAAGAATTTTTTTTTGACAAAAATTATTAACGATAAAAATTAAATTTTCATTGCTAATAAACTAATTAAAGGTGAATTTTTTTCATCGCCAATAAATTTTTTTGGATGAATTTTTTTTAGAAAAAAAATCTTTTTAGTGAAAAATTTTTTAGTAAAAATTATTGACGACAAAAATTATTTTTCATTGCTATTAATGTTATTAGCGACGAAAATTTTCGTCGCTAATAGTTCTGCATTCAATGCACATCGACTCGATATCCCTTTATGCGAAACCCTCTTCCCCCTTCCCCTCTTCTCTCTCCACTCCTCTCTCCCTAAGCTCTCCCCTCTCCCTCTCTGTGCTCTCCCCCCCTCTCTTCCCACCGACGAGCCCGCCGCCACCGTCGCCATCGCCATCCGCATCGTTGCCGTCCGTCGGAGGTAAGTCCCCCTCTCTTCCAACCCTTTTTTTTGGGTTGATCGGGCCACCGGGGGACGGAGAGGGTTGCGGGAGAGGGCCATAAGTGGCCGACAGCACCACAGGGTCGGAGAGAAGGTCGACCGACGGAGGCAGTTGCAGGGTGAGGGTGGGCAATCGGGGGTGACATAGGTCGGAGATGGGGTTGGGGGTGACACGGCTGCACCTCAGGGCCGAGGAGGGGGTCGGTCGGGGAGGGAGTTGCAGGGTGAGGGTGGGCAGTCTGGGGCGACACAGGGCAGGGATGGGGTTGGGGGTGACATGACGGTGCCATGGGGTCGGAGAGAGGGTCGGTCGACGAAGGGGTTCGACCGGAGAGGGAGTTGCAGGGTCAAGATGGGCGATCGAAGGCAACATAAGGCGGAGATCGGGTCGGGAGCGACACGGCGGCACCATGGGGCTAGAGAGGGGGATGGCCGATAGAGGGGGTCGGTCGGAGAGGGGTGGATGACGGCGGGGAGGGGGTCGGCCGGGGAGGGGTAGGTGACGGCTGGGAGGGAGGAAGGGAAGAGAGAAATGAGGAGAAAAAAATAATAAATAAATAAATAAAATATTAATCAAATATTTTATTATTTGATTAATAAAAATAAAATCTAGATTATGATCTGAATTGGATCTAGATCGGGATCTAGGTCGAGATCCTGATTTAAATTAAGATCCAGATCGAGATCTGATTAGAATCCGAGTTGGAATCCAGATCGAGAGGGGTTGGGGAGGGCGACGGCACCACGGGAGATGGATCATGAGGGATGAGTGACGGTGGCGACACCATGAGAGCGAGGGTCATGGAGGCCAAATCCAAACGATACAAGGTGGGTGACGGCGTCGGCACCGTGGGAGCGAAGATCGTGGGCAGCCAAATCCAGAGCTCGTTTAAGAAAAAAAATATTTAAAAAAATTAAAAAATTATTTAATATTTTTAGATAAAAAATATTTTTAAAAAAATAAAAAATCATCAAACCCTCAGGATTAGACTTGATGTTATTATTTTGCATTAATATTATTTTGCATGCTCAACTATTTATAATTTATTTTATATTTATTATATAAATTTTTTAGTATTATTATTGAAATTTATAATCTTTTTTGTTCCACTAGCACAATGTACATTACTTTTGCTTATTATAATTTAATTATTTTGTGTGTTGTTTTGTATGCTTTTGTTTATTATAATTAAATATAAAAAATATTTTTATTTTAGAAAAAATTCTACTGAAATTTTTGATGAAAAATTTTAATACAGAGTTACTCTTTTTTGATGATTTACAAATTTATCTTTGAATGTACGTTAAGAGATGGTAGTTAAATTGCATTGAGCCATAGATTTCTATTCAAGTATCGATCTTGATCGAAATCGATTTTTGGATGTCCCATATTCAGATTTTTTGAAAAAATAATAATCTTATTATTGTTAATAGCTGTTATTTTATTTCATTATGCGGTACTCAGTAGTTATCTGTCCACTGTTCTTCGAGTATATGGTGGATAAGGTGCAAAGGCACCATATTCATGTCATATACTTGAAGAACCATGGAGAGATGCTGCTGAAATTTTCATAATAATGAAATAAAATATTGATTAAAAATAATAATAAGATTATTACTTTTATGAAAGGGATAGGATCACACCTGTTAGAAATGATTTGAAATGGATATGATCATGTATTTTTACTTCATTAAATTGGTGGAAGAAGATTTTTTGTGTTACTGTTCAGTCTATACTCTTTAATGCGTACTGTTTTGTATAAAATGATCCATATCTGGATCCGAATCAGGATTTGATACGAATTCAGATCGGGATTCGATCCGCAATCCGGATCGGGATCTGATTCGAATGAATACCACTGAAAATTTTTTTATTGTTAATGATTTTCATGTTTGTTATTAGATGGATATCAACAAAAGTTGGATGAATGCTAGAGATATTTTTTTGCCTGAATATCGAAAAGATGTTCGAGATTTTATTGACTTTGCACGGCATAAGACTTACAGTGCTAGTCGGATAGAGTGTCAATGCAAGAGATGTATCAATATGGTATATCGTCGCATAGTACTTGTTGAGAAGCATCTGCTACATTATGGTAAGAATAAGAAGTATACTTGCTAGATATGACATGGAGAGGGTGATCCGAATAAAATTTTGCGCGATGATGACAATATTGAAGATGATAGTGATGTTGCTGAACCTATCGAACATGGTAGTATAGGAGAACTATTGGATGATTTACATCATAATGTTTGTTCAAATGTACGCATGAGTACTAGTACATCTGAAGGCAATTCTGATCATGAACATAATATCCGACTTGAGGTAGAAGGGACTTCTGAATAGTTTGCAAAATTTGTAAGGGATGCACGAGAACCACTCTATCCAAATGGTGCAAAATTCTTCCGAAATCATATTTTGAAGCAAAAATATATATGCGGGAATTGAGTCTTGACTATATTCCTATATATGCCTGCAAAAATGATTGTATATTATTTTATAAAGATAACAAACAAGCAACTGAATGTCCGAAATGCAGTGAGTCTAAGTATAAAATCGATAACAAGAAAGAAAGAAGATACCTTAAAAGATTTTAAGATATTTTTCATTAATTTCAAGACTTCAAAGGCTGTATATGTCCATAAAAGTAGCAAAAGAAATGAGATGACATCATGAGCAGCGAATTTCAGAGGAGAACATATTTAGCCATTCGACCGACTCCATAATGTGGAAAGACTTCGATGCAAAGCATCCGCAATTTGCGAGTGATCCACATAATATCCGGCTTGATCTAGCGATAGATGGATTTAATTTCTTCGACAATTTGAGTACTTCTTACAGCATGTGGCCTGTGATGCTAGTTGTATATAACGTGTCATCTTAGAAGTGTATTAAAAAATTATTTATTTTTATGTCACTATTGATTCTAGATCCGAAAGCATAACGTAATAAAATTAATGTATATCTACGACCGTTAATCAATGATCTAAAGGAGCTATGAGAAAATGGAGTACAGACATATGATTCTGTGAGTCAAAAAAATTTTAAGTTGCATGCTTCAATTTTATGGACCATAAATAATTTTTCTGCATATGAAAACTTATCTGGATGAAGCATCAAAGGATATCTGGTATGTCCAATATGCAACAAGGATGCATCCTCCTTACATTTAAAGCATGGACGGAAAATATGCTTCACGGGTCATCAGCGGTTTTTACCTGATAATCATTTTTGGAGGACCCATTACAACTAATACTTTGATGGTAAGTCCGACCGACGTCCACCGCCTAAAGAGTTAAGTAAAGCAGAAATTTTAGAACAACTTGAAGTCATTGGAACGTCCAATTTGAGAAAATATCGGATACTCGCAAACGAAAGCGGATTGAAGCTGAGCTCTGGACGAGTATTTTTTTTGAACTACCGTATTGGAAGCAGCTACTACTTCGTCGTAATCTAGATGTAATGAATATTGAAAAGAATATTTGTGATAATATCATCGGTATTATATTGAATATCTCACAAAAAACAAAAGATAGTACAAAAACTCGCCTTGATTTGCAAAAAATAGAAATCCAGCCGGAGTTGCATTTAGTTCGTTGAGGTGATAGATTTTTTATGCCACCTGCATGTTATTCGCTGTTTAGCGAGGAAAAGAAGAGTTTTTATGGATGGTTCAAAAACATAAAGTTTTCTTATACATACGCTTCAAACATATCATGGTGTGTTGGGAATAATGACGGCAATATCTCTGACATGAAAAATCGTGACTCCCATATGATAATGCAACGCTTACTTCCTGTGGTCATGCATGGCTATTTGAATAGTGATGTTCAAACTATATTGATTGAGTTGGGAGTGTTCTTTCGAAAACTGTATTGCCGAAAATTGAAGATTAACTTACTTGAGAAGTTTGAGAAGGATATCGTACTCATTCTTTGTAAGTTAGAAAAAAATTTTCCACCATCATTTTTTGATGTTTGATGCATTTGACTATTCATCTTCCAAAGAAAGCTCTTTTGACCGGATCGGTACATTATTGATGGATGTATCCTACCGAAAGGTAAAGAATTGTATGCACTTTGTCATATCAGTTATAAGATGTAAATATATTTTCAAAATTTAAATTTATTTTTATTTACAGATTCTTGTGTATCCTAAAAAAGTATGTGTGCAATAAAGTACGACCTGAAGAATCTATAGCGAAAGCATACGTAGCTATAGAGTGTGTCACATTCTGCTTGATGTATCTTAACGATATCGAAACATGATTCTATCGTACAGATCGTAATACAGACCGTGAATGAGGTGATAATGAATCGATGCTGTCTATATTTAAACAAACAGTTCGACCCATTGGTAGAAGGAGATATGAATTTATGAATGTGAATAAGCTATCTAAGGTATATTTTTATATTTTAAATAATTATAAAAAAATTAAAGATTTCATTGAGTAAATATCATCTTAGCATACTGTTTAATATTCTAAATAATTTTTTCATATCGATGTAAAATTAAAAATCATGATTTGTTACAATAAGCACAAGAGTATACTATGCAGAGAAAATAATACGGATGCTGATGATCGACATAGAAAAAAATTTATAAAATGATTTGGTGATCTTATAAGTTGCACTAGTAACATTATTTTTAATAATTATAGAAATAATTATTTGAACCAATATAATTTTTTATATTATGGTGTAGATGAAATATAAGTATTTCAATAAAGAAGAGGATGCGACCGATGAGTTATATAATTTAGCATGTGATCCCGATCGAAGGATTAACCACTACGCATCCTGTATCATTAGAGAAATAAGATTTCACACAAGGGAGCTTGAGATGTAACGACGGATCTAAAATAGTGGGATTGCTACGATAGGATATGAAGGAAAAGAAGAGATTGAATATTATAGTGTACTGATAGATATCATAGAACTGAAGTATGGATCTAGTAATTCTGTATTCTTATTTCAATATGAATAGTGAGATATTAGCAATAAAAAAATCGGTATTCATATCGATCTACACTTTATTAGTGTAAATTTTGTACGAACATGATACTAAAATGAGTCATATATATTAGCAACTCAAGCGAAACAAGTAATATATTTGAAGGATCTAAAGTATCAAGATAATTGGCATGTCGTACAAAAAATAATACCTATAGACGTATCTGATATACCAACCCAATTAGAGATGGATGAAAATTTGAATTTATATGAAGAAAAAAGCTTTTCAAGAAGAAAAACAAACATTAGCCAAGCTTCTTATTGATGAAGAACTTATAATAACTCTTTCAAATAGGGCTGATCTGCCGTCCAACGAAGTTGAAGATGATTTTATATTTAATTTTGATGAGTCAGAGGATGACGATCAGTTCATAAATGACGATGAGATAGAAAATGACACATATGTCAATTATTGTGATTCGAAGGAGGATCTACACATCAAGAAAGATACAAATATTGATGAGTAGATTTATATTCTTTGTTCAATCTTCTTTGCAATAATGATATGCGATATAATTTTATTCATTAGAATATAATTTATTTTTTATTATTATTATTTAATATTATATTCATTTATATATCAAGAATTATAGGTATAACATTAGGAGACAGACGACAACGTTCGCATTCGTAGTCTACCCCGGAGGCTGAGGTGCCTTCATCGATTTTCACTGCCGCACCAGCTCTATCATCAGAGGATCCTGCACTGGCAGATCCCAATAAAATGGGTCTGAGTGAGGCGAATCTGAGTGATATTATTATATTTTTTATATAATAAAATTTAATTTTTTTATTTGAATAACTATCACACTAATGATTTATTTATTATTGTTTCAGGACAGTTTCCATCAATAGTGAGGTGAGGGCGAGGTCCATCGAAGAACCTCGCTCTAAAGTATTAGAGACGTGAGTATCCGAGATAGCATCTCCATATCGAGATACCACCCGACTATACTAGGCCCATTAGGGGATGGTGCGAGTCGTGGCAGACCGAGTTGGGCATCATATGCCGCAGCTGTGCCCCTATGATGCTTTTCGATTGGCGTCACGTTGTACTGGCTCAGAGAAAAATTTTTTACATCCAGTTACAGATAAAATAAATTATATTATAAATATTTAATTAGCATGATATTCTTCTAATATTTGTTATTGACATGGTGTATTTGATATTATTGATTTTAAGGAGGATCACATGCGGCGAGCTGTGGATGCTCATTTATCTCTGCATTTCAAGGAATATTGCCACCATATCCATTAGCATTGGTACTATATGATGCAGGATCATAGGGTAAAGGCAGCGTGGCAGCAGCTCTATGAACAGCATCACTATGGATAATTGGACTATCATATGCCGGCATTACGAAGATCCGACATATTAAGTTCCACATCTAAATTTTTTTTTAAAGTTTAATGATTGAATCATTTATTCTTAAATTCAGTTTGTTACCTACTAATTTGACTGCTAACTGTACAGAGAGGATTTGCCCAGAACGTCGCAAACCAGATGAGACAGACTGCTCCATATTGTGGGGATTCAAGATCGTTCGCTCGTCACATGGAGCAGATGGTAAGTAATTTCTAATTAGTATATTTTAACTTTTTAACTCTTTAAATTTTTTTAATTAATTATTCTCAAATTACAGAGAGATGCTGAGAGTGACGAGCTTCCTGATAGGATCAATATCTACCAACGAACCCACCAGTGACAATCAGAGGAGTGGATGATGGAGAGTCAGGAGCTTTTTGTAAATTTTTTCAATTATTTTTTATTCGCAGTTTTATTTTCAGTACGAAATTAAAATAGCTATAACTTTAATTTTCAGGACCGTATGATAGACATCAGATCTCAGCCTACCTCTGAGGGCTCGATCGCACCCACAGATGATGAAACCAATGATCAGATGCTTGGTACGAGATCCTATTATCCTAGGATTCTAAAGCATGGGATCACTGCTTCCTCATCCTCACGCTCGTCCAGGACTGACATCCATGCTGCCTGCGATGCTCGACTGATGAAGGTGTAGAGACAGACTGAGCAGCTAGCTGATGAGTTGACTGCATGCATCGACGAGTACCAACAGCTTCAGATTCAAACGATGGAGTAGATAGCGCAGATGGAGAAGATGATACAGCTGATGAGGCGGCAGTAGATCGATCCGAGCTCATCCGAGTGCTCCCCTTCCCCAGCTTGTTCCCCTTCTGCAGATGTCGACACTTGACGACCTATTTGTATGATATTTTATTTTTATTTTAGACCTCTTATAATTTTAATTTAATATAATAAAATGATAAAATTTATTTATAAATTTATTATGTAAATTTTTTAATTGAATTTTATATTTTTAATTTATAAAAAATATTATAAATATAAATTAAATATATATTCATAAATTATTTTTTAAAAAAATATACGTAATTTATTAGCGATGAAATTATTTTCGATGAAATATTAGTTGCCAAAAAATATATTAGTGATGAAAAATTGATAATAAATAAATTTTTTAATAAATTTAAAAATATAAAATTTTTATATTAAATTAATAGTGATAAAACTATTTTCATCATAAATAATTAAAAATTTATTATCGATAAAAATTTATGTCAAAAATCATAATATTTGCAACAAAAAATTTACGTCGCTAATATTTTTTTAAATTTAATTTTCATAAAAATTTTTAATTAAATTAATAGCGATAAAAATATTTTCATCATAAATAATTATATTTATGATGAAAAATTTATATCACTAATTTTTTTTTAATTTAATTTTTATAAAAATTTTAATTAAATTAATAGTGATAAAAATATTTTCATCGCTATTAATTTATTATTTATTAATGATAAAAATTTATGTCAAAAATTATCATATTTGTGATGAAAAATTTATATCGCTAATATTTTTTTTTAAATTTAATTTTTATAATTTTTTTTAAATAAATTAATAGTGATGAAAAAATTTATCATAAATAATTATTTTTTATTAGCGATGTAATATTTCATCGTAAATTATCTTTTTTTACAACTAAAATCTTTTATCGTAAATAATTTTTGAAAAAATAATTTTTTTAATGACAAAAATTTTTTATCGATAATATTGATTATTTACGATAAAAATCTTTTTCATCGTAAAAAATTATCAACGATGTCATTATTTGCGACTAAATATTAGCGACGATATTTTGTCGACTATAATTTCATCGCTAATAACTATTAGCGACGAAAATTCATTATTAGCGATGAATTTTTTTCGTCGCTAATATCTTATTTTATTGTAGTGTTTTGAGATCTTGCACTCGCTATTTACATGACAAACAATATAAGATTTTATTTCATAAGCTCCCCTCACAAAGAAAATCACATATGTTAGATTTAATTCACACTAACATATGCTCCATGACCACAAAGACATTTGATGGTGCATTGTCTTTTGTTACTTTTATTGAAGACCATTCTCGAAAGTTATGAATTTTTGTTTTAAGATCTAAAGATCAAGTGTTCGATATTTTTAAAAAATTTCATATTAGTGTTGAAAGAGAGAAAGAAAGAAAACTGAGATACATTTGAGCAGACAATGATAGTGAATATCAAGATTTGTTTGAGAAATCTACATATAGCATGGTATTAAATTGGAGAAGACTATCTCAAAGACACCTCAGCAGAATGCAATAGAGAGGATGAACCGCATCATTATTGAAAGAGTTCGATGCATACTTTCTCATTCGAAGTTGCCTAGCTTTTTCTGGGATGAAGCTATGAGGAATGTGATTGACTTGATTAATCTCTCTCCATCATATGCTCTTGACAGTGCTATTCTTGAGAAGGTATGGATAGAAAAATTAATTTTTTATGACCATCTCAGAGTATTTGGATATAGATCTTAGTTCATATTCCCAAAGATAAGAGGTCAAAGCTTGGCAGCAAATCAAAGGAATACATTTTTCTTGGATATGAACATAAGTAATTTGGATACAGGCTATAGGATCCAGCAGAGAAAAAGCTAATCAGAAGCCGAGATGTAATATTCTTTGAGGATTAAATCATGAAAAATATAAAAAAAATAGATAAGCCAGAGCATATTACAAAGTTATTTATTGATCCACGTCCTGTATCTTAAACTAGAGCAAATGTTGATGATGGACAGACTATAGAAAATGGTGATATAATGAATGATGAGCCTACACATGATGATAATATATCAGATGAGTATGGTGAGCAAGCTCCTACATAGCAAATAGTAGAACAATAATCGAAAAATTTTATCAGAGAGTGCCAGCCTTCTCCGAGATATCCTCCGTACGAGTATGTGGTGGTAATTGATGGGGGAGAGCTAGAATACTTTCGGAAGGCTATGTCACATGCATAGAAAAAAAAGTTAAAAACAATATAGGATCAAATAAAATTTCTGCATGAGAACCACATATTTGAGTTGATGGAACCTCCCACATAAATTAAAAGAGAGATTTGTTAGATATGATCCCTCTTCATGTGAGACTCATATTCTACTAAAAATTAAAAAAAAAAAAAAAAAAAAAAAAGAGGGAGAAGAAGAGTCCAAAAAAGACTCTATTGAGTGGACAGAGGATGCATGAAAAGTTTAGCGGTAGCATGTGAAAACCAAAGAACAGCATGGAAAATCAGAACAACACCATAGCAGGGAAGAGAAAAAGGTTTAGAAAAATAGACTTCTTTATCGGACGATCGGATAACTAATTTTATTTCGATTTTGATAAAATTTTAATATATTATTTTTAACATCAAAAACTACAAATTGATCAGTTCTGATCTTTGAAAAATCTTCTCCACAAATTATTTCAAATACCTATATTTAGTGAGATTTACCCTCTGTTCTTGTTTATCATTGAAATCCATCTTATTGATGATAAATATTTTTGCTATGAAAATCAAAATTTAGTCTTAAAGATATATTTATATAGCCTTTAATTAATTTAGAGAATACCTACAGTAATTCTATTATTTTATATAGTGGAAGATTCACAAAATAAATCTATCTGATGCTTTTATGCTTATTTGATTTATATTCGCTGAATTTGATATTGTTGAATTATTGTCTGTTTTAATCCACATATAAAAAATTTATCCTAGATATAATTGTGTTTATAGCCCTTTCATCCCAACAATGTCCTTAGCATGTAGAATATTTAATCAGTGAATTCTAAAGTATGGTCATTCTATTATTTGATTTGTATTATCTAACCAACAATTATCAACCTAACCCACCCCTTCACCTACATGGCATGAGCAACATACAAGTCCACCCTGCTTTCACCCACAAATTCATAATAGTTGTAATATTTTCTTCATAAACATCATCTAATGCAATGATTATATTTAGAATAATTTAAAGAATGCTTGTGCATATGTCTCATAGAATTCCGGCTCTCTTCATCTCGTTAAAAAAATTGGAAAAAAAAATCCAAATTTGCCAATAATCACAAAACAGGAGTTTTAGATTGGAAAACATTTGTTCTCAGGTTTAGCTAGCACCTTGCTGTGCTATGCATCATTTAGTTTTTAGCACCAATCCTATTGTTTCAATCTACATACAGAATAAGAGGGAAATCTAATATGTTGGACCATGGCTAATATATAAGTTTTGTTAAAAATATCTAAGGTTGACTTGAGAGTCTAGGAATATATTAGATATCCCTAACAACTGATATAATCATGGCTTCAAATTACTAAAAGCTTAAATCCATCTTTTGAGGTGAAGCCATGTCCATAAACATAGAGACCGGGCCTAAGAAAATGTGGTTACTCTCTTTCATTTGGTAAAAAAGGAACGACCAAAGTAAAATTTGATAAAAAGTCACCTTAATTCACGTGTGTGCGTGCACGTGTGCGTGCGTATGTATGTGTGAGTGTGTGTAGCATTGTAGCATTAACAATATATATATATACATATATATATATATATATATATATATATATATATATATGGACACACACACACACGATAAGACCCCATTGTTAAGTATTTGCCAACACTTTTACTCATATAAATCCTCCAGCACTTGAAAGGGAGATTCCCAAAACTTAGTGAAGTTTCACTATCAAGTGCTTCATTAATATTCTATCCATTAACTAATTTAGAATTTGTTTTAGTATCTATCATTTTGATTTTGTGGATGTTAACATATGGGTGAAGCACCAGAAGCAAGCTTTTAAAGAAAGGACATGCCTGTCTTCATTGAGGACATGCATAATAAATTATGGGACAAAAGAGCATTCCGCAATCCGAACATAATAAATTTCATTAAAGACATCAAAGCTTGATTTGAGGAATCTTCTCTAATTAATTGTTTCTTGGAAAGCTAGAGATGCCAACTTTCAAACAAGTATTGGAAAAAATAAAAAGGAAAAAAAATCCCTCCATTCTCTTTTATTTCTGTCTTTATCATCGTAATGTAATTCTTGGTAGTGCTCATGCGACATTCTCGACTTCACCTTTCCATGGAAAGGAATCTGCTGTCTTAAATTTTTCGAGGAATCTTTTATATTTTTAATAGTTTGCTTAAGTATATTGCTACCAATAGCCAACTTTACCCACTTGTCTTGAATTTTGAAATAGGAGTTTCTACTGAATCCAACTTCACATATCATATAGTATCTGAATGGAATCTTTTTTTGAATGTCCATCTATTTAATTCTAAAACTGATATGATCTGATATGATATAGGATGATATAAAGCAAAAGAATAGATTGCTAATTGGAACAGTAAGATCACAGTCCAATAATTGAGTATGGCACCATACTTTAAAACTTGTAATAACTAAGCAATAATTATGCAGCTGACAAGTAGACGGTATATAATTAATAACAAAAAACATATTTTAATAGCATATTAAAATATAACATAATAATATATTATTTTAAGATAATATTAAAATAATCAATAATCATCAAATATATTCTACCAATAATATTTTTTATTATATTTTTTATATTTTTAACATTCTTCTATTACATCAAATTATATATATATATATATATATATATATATATATATATATATTTTTTTTTTTTTTTTTTCATTATCTCTCCATGCATCGTGCCAGTACCACTATTGTATAACTTTATTCCATTGCAAAAATTATATGCTAGGAAGCAATGTTATAAGTCTCCCTCTTTCAGCTAGATGGGTTCCAAAATATAGTATACGGATGCCTCATTTTCTTCCATTTAATCCCATCTACCTTGTTATATGAGGAATCATTATGCTCTTTGTATGAAATTAATTAAGCAGCTCATGTTAGTTCACCTAATGTAGGGTAGTCTTAAAGATCAAAGTTTAATAAAGAATGTTGGGATATGCTACTTTATAATGTGTAAAAAAGTCATTTAAACTAAATATTATGGCTTCAATTTATATCTTCAAATCAAATTGAAATGCTTCCTGGTACCTATTTTAACAAAAGTATCATGATCATCAATTGAACAATGGCATGGACTTGAATATCAAATTAAGAACAGTCACATGAATAAGATGATTCGCCACACGAGAGAGATAGGGGAAATGATTGGTGCTTCAATTGTCGAACCAAATCAGACTTGTTTACTCTAAATTTGAGATTCGTAGAGATCATTAAGCTTCCAAAACCAAAAGTAATCTTAACTAATCAAATAAATTACAAGGATCATATTCCAGTCTAAAGTCACCATAACTAAATCTACAGTATTCTATGCAATGGTTCCCACATGATATCCTAGATTCCTGCTTCATTATTAGATTTAAGCTGCCAAACATTGCTTGTGGCCTTAACACTATGATATCAAATAATCCTAATCCAATGTTAGGGTTACTTTAATATAGTTTTAATTATTGTCTTGCCCCTATTGCACACTATCTACCTTATTTTATCACAAGGTCCTTTGCTTGTTCCATGGAGCACTCCAACCCACAGCAGCACATCATTCGGCAGTGAAGACCCAAGGAAGGCTCTCACCATCCCTATACGGGGACCACCACGACAAGTCTGCGCCTACCAGTAATGCAAGACCTAGGGCCGTATGATGAGGAAAAAAGTGGGCCCCGTGAAGCTCCCATTCGTCGGACGTTTGTGATCAAAACCGTCCAAAAATTCTGAGAGCTGGAAAACGGCCTCACGTCACGCGGCCGGGGCGGGACGCAGGCTTAGCTGGAAGCAGTAATATGGCATGAGAAAGGTAACAAGAAAACGAAGAGAAACAGGGAAATAAAAATAATAAGTAAAATATAAATATATATAAAAAATGATAAAAATAAAGGAAAAGGTTGAAGGACCACGGATTCAAAGCGCGGTGCTCTAGAAAACCGCGGCTCGGAGACAACCCAAGCTAAATTTACGGAGGAGGTGGCGTGCAGGCAGGAGGCCGTACGGAAGGGGCTCTTTAGGGGCGCGGCCCCACTTCCACCGCCAATAATTCCCCGCGTTCCCAAAGCCATCACCCCTTTTCCCACCCACCTAAAACCATGGTTTGGAATCTTAAAAAACAACTCAAATATACTAAAGCCACCATTTGTCACTTCAGTTACCTAATTTATTTTATTTAATAATTACTAAATATAAAATAAGAGTGAAGTTCTTCGCAATAAAAATAATAAAAAAATAATAATTATATTTTTTCATATTACGTACCTCAATAACGCGGTAACGACGGCCGAAACCATTACGAGGCACCGTTATGTAAATTACAATAGAGCCAATAACTATGCACATGATCAAATGGGAAACTTTTGAAAAAATAAAAAAGTTATTTTAAATATGACCATAAACATACACATAGAAAAGGTGCTCGAGCAGAGACAAAGCTGGACAACATGCAATAAACAAAAAGGATACATGAAGTCGATCCCAGCAAATAAAGAAGCAAGACTTAATTGCGTTACCATCCAGAATGTTACCAAAGCAAAATGGCTCTACTTTCACTAAATGGTTATCCTATTTTCCTTGAATGCGCCATCTCATTATATTATTCCAATGCAAGCAAATGCATAAAAAATATCTTGTACATCAAGTATGTTCAGTCGCATTATTTGAAAATTAATTATTTAAATAAATTATTTATTAAATAAATATTTGATCAGAATATCATCTCTCAAGATCTTTTCAATACCACACCATATAGTAATAAAAAAAAATAAAATAAAAATAATCAAAATACGTGAATCAACCATAAAAAGACTCGTCTCTACGGAACATGCAAACTTTACTATAAAAAAAAAATTTTACAAGAGGATATCTCACCTTCAACCATCGTACACTCAATTTCTCTATCATCTGAAATTTTCCTCACAAAAGCTCTTTCTCTTGGAAGATCTCCTGAATCCCTGAAATACCCGACATCTGCTATCTAAGAGCCCTGCTCCTTCTCTCTCAGCGACCTCACGTCTCTCTCTTTTTCTTCTCAGGTTCCGCACGACGTCCTCAGCAAAAAAACTAAATCACCTGCCCTTTTATAGGGCTAAAACTCAATTAGATTAGGTTTAAGAGTCCTAATCAAAAAATCCAATTAAGACCCCAATCCGTTGGATCATCACCGAAAATCACCCACGCAGTCCGATCGCGCTTTGGTCCACGAAATAGTGCCGTGGACCACGTGAAACGCGTGAGAAACGCCCACGCGATCCACAAGCCCAGCCGTGGACCACCCGATTCACGATGGACCGGAGTACAGGCCCAGGAAAGGCGCCTGGGCCGGCTCGTGCGGGCCGCGCACTCGCCTAGGCCACGTGCCGAGCTGGGCCGCGCACCTGGGTCGCACGTCCCGCACGTTGGCCCCGCCTGGGCCGCGCACCACCGCCACTCCGCCGGCGGTCCTCCGTCGCCTCGGATCTCGTGCCGACTTCAAAAGCTCGTATCTCCTCCATCCGAGCTCCGTTTGGGGTGATCTTGATCTCGTTGGATTCCGTTTTTCACCGCGAACCTCGCTATGGGCTCAATGTGGGCTGAATCTCGAGATGTCAAATCCTAACAATCTCTATCTCGACTCAATATTCGGCCTCTTCCAAACTCTAAGAGCTTCTGGATGTCCTCGCCCCCATGCCCTGGGACAATCGCCTGCTGATCATGGATGGGCAAACATGGGAGTCGAGCCAGACTGCTCGATTCCATCTTCGTCGTATGCTGTACTCCTCTTGACCTGAGACCTGCTCGGAGCATCGTCATGCGGCAATAAGAATCTCACCTTGCGACGTCGCCTCTCGTCCTCCCGAGTCTCTTGTCTCGTGCCTGATTCGCCTCTTGGAGCTCCACCTCGCTCTGGACTCCGCCTGGCTCCCGAAGCTCCACCTCGCACTGGACTTCCTGCCAAGTAATAATGTCCTCTGCTCCCCTTCTTTCCCTCCAGCACAATCCTATCGCCGCATAGTATCCTCAGAATTTCTCCACCAGCTATCGTTCTGTAACCTTTCGAATCCAGTCTGTTAAATGAGATAAGATTCCACTTGAAATTGAGTATGTATCGGACCTCTTCCAATCTCCTCACTGCACCGTCATGTGTCTTCCAGTTGACCGTCCCAATGCCTCTGATCGCACAGCTCGATCCATCCGACAGATATACAGTGCCCTCATTATTTTTCAGATAATCAAACTGCTCCTCTCTGCAACATACATGATAAGGGCATGCAGAATCTAATATCCACTACTGGAAAGAAGTAGATACCTCATCAGATATCTCCAAGACATCTCCATCTGAATCGCTGCCGGCCGTCGCTACAGCAGCCACTATCCGATTTTTGAGTTGAGGACAATCTCTGGCTAGATGCCCCAACTCTTCACACCGGTAACACTTGATTTTGCTCAAGTCCCTCCTGGACTTGGACCGCCCTCGTTGTGATCTCCTGTCGCTCCGTCTATCATCTCCTGCTCCTCCAGAAGCCATCAAAACTGAGCTACCGCCACTTGAGCTCGAAGCTGGATTCTCCCTCTTGAGAATCTCGTTCTAGAGTATCGCCGCGGTGACCTCGTCCATCTTGATGGTACTCTTTTCCACTAGAAGAGCAGTCATCAAAGACTCGTACGAAGGGAGAAGCGACGTCAGCAAAACCAGCACCCTGATCTTCTCCTCAACATTCTCACCAACGTTGAGGAGGTTGGTGAGGATCTTCTGAAAGTGGCTGACATGTTCCTGCACGCTGTCCCTCAGCCATCCGCAGTTGGTAGAACTACCTCTAGAGAAAAAGAGTGTTGGTGAGAGATTTTGCCATGTACAACTCCTTGAGCTTCGACCACAGCACCGTCGGAGAAGTCTCGCTCAGCACATGAATCACCACCTCATCCGTCAGGTACATGCAAATGGTGCTCACCGCCTGCATCTGTAGCCATTTTTAATTCCGCACCTCCATGGTGGTCGACTTCTCATCGCACAAGAGAGCATCGATCAACTTCTATTGGATGAGCACGTCCTTCACCCTTGCCTACCACAAGAAAAAATTACTTTTACCATCGAACTAATTGATCTCCATCTTGATTGTTCCTGTCTTCTCCATCTTCAATCTTGCTCACCACCACTGCAATCTGCGTCCTTGTACCGTCTTGCTCTGATACCACTTGTTGAGTGGATGTCTGACCAGGACACTGCCTCCCAAGACCTTTTCGGTACCATGCGATGCAGCAGGAAGAAAGAAGAAACAAAACAAAAATAATCAAAATACATGGATCAGCCACAAAAAGACTCGCCTCCACTTGGCATGCAAACTTCACTATAAAAAAAAAATTTTACAAAAAGAGATCTCACCCTCAACCCTCGTACACCCAATTTCTCTCTCACCTAAAATTTCCCTCACAAAAGCTCTCTCTCTTGGAAGATCCCCCTGAACATATGAAATTCCCGATGTCCGCTATCCAGGATCCCTGCTCTTTCTCTCTCAACAGCCTCACACCTCTCTCTTTTTCTTCTCGGGTTCCGCACGACGTCCTCAGCAAAAAAACTGAATTACCCACACCTATATTGTTCAAACCCTTTTATAGGGCTAAAACTCAATTAAATTAGGTTTAAGAATCCTAATCAAATCCAATTAAAACCCCAATCCGTTGGATCATCACCGGGAATTACCCACGCCATCCGATCGTGCTCCGATCCATAAAATAGTACCGTGGATCGCATAAAATATATGAAAAACGTCCATGGGGTCCACAAACCCAGCCGTGGACCATCCGATCCATGGTGGATCGAGGTACAGGCCCAAACAAGGTGCTTGGACCTGAGCCGGCCCACGCGTGCGGGCCTTGGCAGCGCACCCGCCTGGACCGCACGCCCGACTGGGCCGCCCGCTCGCCTGAGCCACGCGCCTGGATCGCACGTCTCACGCATTGGCCTCGAGCCGCTGCCGGCGGTCCCCCACCGCCTCGAATCTCGTACCGACTTCAAAAGCTCGTATCTCCTCCATTCGAGCTCCATTTGAGATGATCTTGATCTCGTTGGACTCCATTTTTCACCGCAAACCTCGCTGTAAGCTCAATGTGGACTGAATCCAGAGATGTCAAATCCTAACATTATTGCCTGTGCATGCAAATATATATTATCAACAGACCTTTTATAAAACTGTTTGATGAAGCATCAATACCTCTACCATTGTGGTTGAACGATACCGCAAAACTTTGAGCTCAACCATCAATTGGCAGACCTCCACCAATTAGATGGTAAGTCATAAGTGCCATACTTGCCTTCCCTTAGCTAATAGTAAAAGAGGCATCAATATGATAACTAATTCAACAATTATTCGCATACAGAACATTTTAGATATCCGATATAGATTGATCCTTCCGTAAGTCATATCATTGGGCTAATTTATGTGCTCACCTCAAGCATTAGCAAACAAATTGACTCTGCATGACTTCATTTCTATTATGTCAAAAGTTATATATGTGAATATCATCCAAATATGGTAAAATAATTCAAGTATTAGGTTCATGTTTTAGGTCATATTTGAGTTTATGTTACTAACATATGCTACTATATAGAGAGGAATATGTAGGTGGTTGAACGTGACAACTTACTAACCATGCAGAGAGCAGTGCCTGCTCACTTCTGGCTTTGAACCACTGCTGAAATCTTGGAACGCCTAACTTTAGTCAAGTTTCAAGTCCATTTCATCACGCCGATGAGCTTATTTGATGTAAAAAGCTTCTGTCCCCATTACTTATAAATGTGAACACCATCACCATTTGGTAGATAATGATAGGAATATCTCGACAACATACTTTATTGGACGCGGCATGTCTATAATTGCCCCGGGGAAAAAAAAATTAGGAAGGCGAGAAGAAAAGAGAGACGCGGAGGGAACGCATGTCACCATGATCCTAAAATAGTAACACAAATGCATGTCCTCCTGTAGGAGCTTTTAAAAGAGATCATTAAACTAAGCCAGAGCAAACCCCATTTATATCTGAAAAAACAAACCATCCATGGCCCTCAGTCACGAAAGGTACGGCATATATTCGCTCCCCGCCTATTATTTTATCATCAGTGTGTCCAGTTGCAGCTTGGGGAGGTAGCAAGGCGTGAGCGAGTTGGAAAGGAGACATAAAATAATATTAGAGGGATGGGATTGACGGAGACCGGAGGGGGGATGATGGGTCAGTGTTAAGAGGGTGATACCAAAAAAATAAATAAATAAATAAATAAATGGAAAAGAAAAGCTGAGCCTGAGCTTGACCCTTTTCACGACCTCTGACCCCATGCACCAGAGCCCGGAGAGAGTAGCATGCATTCGAGGAGGGGCCGGTTGCTCTCTCTACACGTGTCTCATTCTTCCAAACACCCTTTTTACCCACCTAATTACCATCCTCCGTGGTCGTCCTACACCCCGACTTAAATCCCAATTTACCATCGCCAACACACCCCCCCCCCCCCCCCCCCCGGGTTGTCCTGGGTTAATATATATCACGTGACTTCGGTGGATAATAATGCCATGACCCATCTAAAGAAGAGAGGGTTGACACTGCGTACACTTCAATATTAGAAAAGAAAAAGAAGGCAGAAATAGAGAGACGGAGAGAGGGAATAGAGAGGCAATTGAAGGGAGGATGAGAGGAGAAGGGTGGGGTTGGGGGGTGTGGGGAGGTGAGGGCCGAAAGCTGAGCGCGTAGCTTTTAACAACAGCAGCAGGGCAGGAGGCAGCGGCAACAGCAGGAGCAGCAGCAGCAGGGCCAGCGGGGCAGTGAGACAGAAGCCTGCGAGAAAAGAAACAAAGATAGAGAGAGAGAGGGGGGAGGAGAGTGATCGAGAAGATCTCGATCAGAAGGAATTTCAGAGTCCCCACAGCCAGCCCCCATCATCCCCCCTCCACTTCCCATAATTAACCCTCACACGCCAAAAGGATAGGGAAGCCAAAAAAAAAAAAAAAAAAGGGTCAAGAAAGAGAAAAGAAAACAACATACCCCATAACAACAAAAACAAAAATTCTAGCCCCACTCCTTTGTTAGCTTTAGATTAACACAAGCATATAGATATATAATTAGTGATACATAGATAGAAAATTATAGAGAGAGAGAGAGAGAGAGTGAGATAGGAGTAGGGAGACAGAGAAAGGGGGAGGGGAAGAGAGAGAGAGAGTGTGTGTGTGAGGGAGAGGGGTGGGTATATAAGAGGAGACATAAATTTACCTCCAATACCAGCCGGGGTGGCTTCTGGAAGGCGGTTCCCATCGGATACCGGCGCGTTCGCGGACTGGGTGGCGTCCTCCGCCACCGGTCGAGGCGATGATCTCTGCCTCGGTTTCAATGCCGGCGGAGGCGGAAGCGGAGGAGGAACCGGAACCGGAAGCGGCGGCGGCGTCGGTGGAGGCGGATGGGGGTCCAGCTCCTCCGCCTCCGCCCGTCAGGGCCTCAATTATGGCATCGCCGACATGGGGATGGTCGGTCTCCGCGATGTCCTCGTCGTCGCCCCAGCTGGATCGTTTCATTCGCAGTACCACGAGCCCTTGCCCTCCTCCGCGGAGCACCCCATCATCCCCCTCCTCACCGCCGCCCCCTGCCTCGTAGACGAGGCCCACGACGGCGGCCGTCCGAAGCCCGCCGGTGGGATCCACCTCTGGCAAACCCAGCCGCCTCCGCCGCCCCAGAACCCCAACTCTAACCCTAACCCTAGCCTCTCCTACCACAAGAAGCCCATCCCCATGCTGGACGCCGCCAGCATTCTCGGCGGCGCCGGTGGCATCGGGGCCGCGGGAGGCGGCGGGCCATCCACGTGCCAGGACTGTGGCAACCAGGCCAAGAAGGACTGCAGCCACAGGCGGTGCCGGACCTGCTGCAAGTCCCGCGGCTTCGACTGCTCCACCCACGTCAAGAGCACCTGGGTACCCGCCGCCCGCCGCCGAGAGCGCCAGTTCGCCACCTCTGTCGCCGGGGCGGCCGCCGGCTCCTCCGCCTCCACCTCCGCCCCCAAGAAACCTCGCCTCATCACCTCCCAGACCACGACTACCGCCTCCCACACCTCCACCTCCAACACCACCCCTCCTCGTAGCTTCGACACCAGCTCCAGCCACCAAGGTACGGTCTCTCCCTCCCATCCCTTCTTTAATCTAAATTATGACTAAATTTAAATTCCCATACTCCCATCATCCCTCTGTGTCTATACACGTGTTTGCTTGTGTCGGTTTCTCTCTCTTCACTCCAACTTGCTGCCAGATGCTACCTTCCGCGAGAGCTTGCCCGGGCACGTTCGAGCGCCGGCCGTGTTCAAGTGCGTCCGCGTGACGTCCATGGACGACGGCAAGGACGAGTACGCGTACCAGGCCATGGTCAAGATCGGTGGACACGTCTTCAAGGGCTTCCTCTACGACCAAGGCGTCGACGACGGGCGGGGAGAGGCCAGCACCAGCGATAACGCCATTCCAAACATCTCGGAGCTCCATCTTGGGGGTGCTGGCACTGCGGGTGGTGGTAGAAACGGCTCCTCCTCCGCTCCCATGATCCCGTCGGACGACTACGGCGGCGGCGGCGGTGGATTGTTTGGAGGTACTGCGAACTATGGGAACCCAATAAATTGAGCTCTACTTTCCGCGCCTAAGGTTTTATTTTTCTTCGTCTTATTCTCGACTCAACTGTATGAAATCGTGAAGCCATGCATGGGGGTCAGCGAGAAGTCGTTTCAGCTGCTGCTGCTGCTATTGTTGTAAACATATGCATATCTACTTGACTTCTTAGCTTATTTTTATATGATTATTATTTTTACTATTGTTATTATTATTGTTTCTAATAATTACTTCTTCTCAAGTTGATGATGATAGCTGGATCCTCTCCCACTCTAATCTCTAGCGGAGCCTCGGAGAGGAGAGGGAGAGAGGATCACGGACAGATTACACTGTTTATGAGGTGATTGCTACTTTATTAAAGCGGTTTCTTCTTTTTTAGTCTTGTCTATTGTGCTTTCTAAATTTAGGATGGAAGGATGGAGGGGGTTTCGACACTGCTCGACCGCTGTAGGGGTTTCGTTTCATGTGATATTGCGGTTGCGGGGCTCGATGTTTGACTGCTGGGCTTTCTTAGCCATCCAATGGGTTTTTTTTTTTTTTATGAGGGATGGTGTATGTGCTGTAGGGCATCTCATTGGAACTTGAAACTGATTGACGCTTTCTCTAGTAAAACATTATAATGCATGTGCTAGAGGATTTTTTTTTTAGATTTTTTTTTCCCAAGCCTTGGAAGATGAGGTTGGTTTCTTAACTCCTTTGCTCCCTATATTACGCCCGGGGGTAATGTACCAGATGTGCCATACAGAGCCACGTTGCTGCTTTTCCTTATTCTTTTTTGCAATCCCATTTATTCCTGTCACTGAAACCCATCACATCCAACCAAGAATCGCCTTTCTATTTTTACAAATATTTTCCTAAGCTTTTCGTATGTATGTCTTTGTTTTGAACTAGCTGTCTTGTTTTTTTTTCTTTATTTTTTATTTGGTTGAAGAGCTGTCTTTTTTTCTTCCCAAAAAACGAAGAATTGTCTGTCTTGTAGGGCTGTGTGGTCAATGAAGTTAATCGTGAAGTACACTGCCAAGTGAAGCTGATTTTACAATGCTTTGATGGAAGAACGTATTTTTTGTGGTAAAATATTTTTTTTGTCTGTCTTGTTTTTTTTTGGTTTGACAAAAGAACTTATTCAAGTATTTTGAGAATTATAATAGGCTTCAGTTATTGCTTTATTTGTCTGCTGTAGTTCAGTAACTTACATTCACCGTATTGTATAATAAACCAAATATGGATGCTTTCTCCTTGGACCGACGTGTCATAGCTATATCTTATGTAACCAAAGTTGGATACTTTAGATGTTTGAATGTAACGACTTTTTTCTTTTCAGTGTTTGGCTAGCTAGGAGCAAAAGCAATGGATGATGTGTAAATTGAGTGGAAGTTCTATGATGCTGTACATTTTTTCCAAGAAAAATGTACTCTTCATGTCAGTCTGCGCGTGTTCACTCTATGCTATTGCCGTCATGCATGTCCTTTCTTTCCTTTAAAAGAAATAAGGTGACACTGAGGATTTCCTTTTTTTTTTTCCTTGGCAAAGGGGACAAGTTAGATTTAGAAACAGCTGTTCTGAAAATCTGCTTAGTGAGATCACCTCGCATGCATGAAATAATACAAGATGATAGCATTTTAGATATATGAGTTTTTTAAGGTGTCTAGAATTTGTCCTTTTAGAAGTGGTAGTAACATTAAAGGCGAAGGTCTAGTTTCATCGGGCGCTGCCTTAGATATCTTATGAGTCTAGTTTCTTCTTGGAATTTGCCGTTTCTAAAAAATACTTTAATTAGTTTCGGTTTCTTCCAGGTCATTTAAATTCTATTAATTGAGCTATATGGAACTACTAGTTTTTAGAATGGTGAATGCACTAATCAGTTTCAGTTGCTTGTTGCTGTATTTTGACTAAATCAAATGTGGCTATCTGTGGTTTATCTGGATATGATACTCCGTTGCTTACACTCTTGTTACATCTTGACATCCAACACTTCATTTTTACTGATTGAATAGTTTTCTGTTTCCATGCCTTCAAGGTTAACTGGGATATTTTATTCATGCATCTTGTGTGGATCAAATCAATAACTTGAAAAATTTTGCCAGCTTTCTTTTTTTATCTTCCACATATTCAACATAACATCTCATTGCAACAATCCTTTCTGGAACTTTCTCCTAGTGTGATTAGCACTGTCCTACTAATAGACAGTAATTTGGTTGGGCCACATCATAATTGCCAGAATAACCAGATTTAATTGACCTGTCACTTGATAAGAGTGATGTTATGAGTAAAATCTATGGGACATTCATTGTCTACTTATTCTGGGGACATTGCTTTTACTGTTATTTACATGCAGTGTTCTGCAGTTACAAGGCTATTTCAACATTTAATTCTGAACATCCATCTGAATTTCTTCATGATATGGGCACATTGAGTTTATTGCTTTATTTATGGCCCGTTATTTGATAATTTTGTCAGTGACTAAGGTCATGCAATTATTCTAGCATCTTTTTCTCATATTTGTGACCAGTTATTTGCAGTTTGTTGCTTTTAGTGTGTTCTCAAATATGGTTAGATATTTGTTTAAGTGATTTCAATGCCTTCTAAAGTGCTTTAAACTTATCAAAGAGGTAATGTGTTCTGATGAATGTATTAAACCACTCAAATGTAACAATTTTCTTGTTCTCATAGTCTGACAGCTGCAAGTTTGATTCTCATGATTATTAATAAAGTTTCTAAAAGATTATCATGTATTAACTTAGTTTTTATTGAAGTCAACAAACTTATGAAATATGGTTGTGTCCATCATACGTTTTAAACCTGTTTCGAAGCTCATTTACATTTTGCATTTTATGTTTTAATGCTAGCTCTTCTATGATTAACGATGTGTACCATTCACACTGTAGACATGCTTGCAGATGTCAACTGCATGAATGCTAGTTTTATGACATGCTTGGTGATGTCGACTACGTAAACACTATTTTCACTGTTAATCTCGATGCATTAGATAATTTCCAAGTTCACTCTATATCTAATAAAGCTGATACTATAGTACCATATCCGATGCTAGTCTAGTAGTCAACACATGCATCGTTTTCACTATCTAATGGTAATAAAAATGCCCAAACAGTTCCAGTTCTATAGATATGATTTGACACAGAATGGATGACAGTTGGAGTATCATTACCCCCATGTTTTATAAGTTGATATGCGAAAAATGTCTTATATAGAGACATTTGAATGACACAATTGAGACACAGCAATTTCTAATTGCCATTAGGAGCTGTTCCATGTTTTGTCTTGTCCAAGTGTTTGGAAGTAGTCTGTCCAGAATTAACAAAAGCTGAGGAATCTGGGTGACAAGTCAGCATGTCACACAAAAGGAGATGTGATTAAACCTGTGAACATGACAATAGCCAGTGTTCGAGTCGTCAATGGTCTATGCCATTGTTGTTGAAGCTAAGCAAGATGTAGTCATGCTTTTTGTATGAGTCTAGTCATACATATAGAGAATTCTGAATGGTTGGGCAATGAAATAGAATTGCCTGTTCTTTCGACTTTGGGTTTGTATGATCTCTATATGACCGGTTGTCATTTTAGGTTTAAGAGACTGGTGAAAAAGCTTACGGAATGGGCTTATTTGGTTTCTACTTAAGGTAGATTGTACATGATCATGTGTGGGTAGTGCTAATTGCTAAACATGAGCTCTTTGATGGAAAAATAAGAAATCTTAAGAGTCCGTTTGGTTAGGGTATGTCAAATTACGGATAATCTAACAATTCTTGGGAATCATTTATCTGTGAATATAATTGCGGAGGAAAATAATTTTCATTATATTTGGTTGGTGGAAAAAATCCTTTGAAAAATAACACTGGAAAAAGATTACTATGTTTGGTTGGAAGTAAGTTTATTTAGGAATATGGCCCAATTTACAAATATATCCTTCAACATAAAATATTTTTTTAATACTAAGATAGCATTGTCATCTCCAATTAGTTTTTATATAATGACTATAATCACACAGCCCTTTATATAATACCATCTCCATCTTTTTTTTTTTTTTTTTGCAAAAACTCTCTATTAAATGAATTTGGAGAGACATCCAATAAATTTAATAATTACATATGCAACTTTATTGGGGGTACTTTTGTCAAGTATGGATTACCACTACTCAGGATTTACTAAATACCAATCCCCCCATGTTATTTGTTTTATGTTCCCTTTACGGAAAATAAGCATGGGGCCGTCCTTTTTTTTACCATCCCTCTTTTTCCTTTTTCATACCAAACATGGTAATCTGATATAGGATTCATTTTTTCATGTCAAATAACCCCCAACCAAATGGATCCTAAGAGTATTATGCAGAAGATTTGTTTCTGCATGTTTCTGCATTTATTCCAATCATGTATGCAGACATCTGGATAAGCATGATGTTAGCCTAGGTTCTGTAAATTGTTTTCTACACCTGCTTATTTAGACTGCCATTTTGAATGAAACGGAGAATAAGAATTCATAAGTGAACTTCTTGTACTCAAGATCTTGGGTGTGATAAGCTTGCTCTTGATGTATGCTTGGTTAGCCAATGGTTTATTCCTGTAAGCTATTGTAATTATTGAATAATTTTTTTCATAACTAAAATATGTTACCAGAAAGATATCATGATAAGCTAACTTTGTCTTTTTTACCCCCCCAAAAAAAAAGTTGACTTTATCTTTGCTTGAAGTCACAAAAAGGGGTTATATAAGCAAGGACTATGCTGGCAATATGTATGTTGAAAACATCAAGAAATGCTCTCATAAAGTTTAACCATGAACTATAGATAGCTTAGTGAAATTCTGGTTTGGGAAAGATATCTAGCTGTGATGATTACAAGTTACTTTTTCTTAAGTTAACACATTGCAGGTCTAGTTTTTATATGAACAGTTCTCCAGAGGAGCATTTAGAACTTCAACCCAGACCTAGAATTTGGTTGTAGAACCTTTTTTTCTAAAAGTAAAAGTAAGAGATGGAAGTTCTGAGTAAGATTAGCTGTAGGTAACCGAACCAAAACAAAGTTATATTTCCACAATTTCTACACCATTTATGTCTTAATTTTTGAAATTTTAAGTGTTTTTACATATTCTTGAGTAATTAGTGATGGAAATTTACTTTGAATATGAGTCGGATGAATGACCAATTGATTTGCAATATATGACTGTGATTACTTTGTTGCTATGCAGAATATTGATGGAATGTCTACTGCATGTTTGTAATGTTGTGTTTGTATTTGCTTAACAAAAAATGATGGTGTTGGTATTTTTTAAATCTTACAAACATTAGCCAGTTTCACTTTTGTGAACCTCCACAACGTCTATAATGGTATAGGTGCTTGGGAAACTTGCACATAGTTTTTGGTTATATTTCAACAGACAAAGGTACGAAAACTATAAAGAGCTTCTGGTCTGACATAATATGTTTAGACTTATTCAGGCTTGTGTATTAAATGCTTTTTTTTTATTGAACCGATGAATTGGGTGCCTTCAGTTCTTGAGAAGGTTACTTGGTTCGAACTTGGGACATTGCAGCTGTCTTTAGAAATATTTTGTTATGGATTCCTCAGATATAAGTTTTTGAGGATATTCCTTAGGAATCAAGTCGTCAAAGGAATTACTATATTGTCAAGAAGATTGTAGTGTTCTTAAACCTACATGGTATCAGATTTGCTCTTAGAGATACTGCATAGCAAGGAGAGTTTGAAGGAAAAAAAATAAAACTTAGGGGTTGTGAGGAGTCTGCTTTTCTTTCTTTAATCTTTGAGAAGAGAATGGAGATACTTAATGAGGTCTAAGTTGCAGAATTTAATGGATTATCTGGGTGAGTTAGGACCCAATTCATTTGACATTTGGCATTGTTGATATCTTGGTTAAACAAATCTATTCAGTTTGCAATTGAAGTGATGAATGGCTTGTCTTAGGAGGTAACTGATTTGGATTATGTGCCTGAGAGTTAGAGATATCTGCATTTTCCTTTTACTGCTTGTTCAGACATTGTTTCAATTGTTAAATGTCTTTTTATGCTCAATTTTCAGTATTTGAGGGCAAAGAAAAAAATAAATAGCAAAATATCTATTGGTAAAAGTGCACTTGGAATATAGATGTATCATGTCATTTTTTTAACCATTATAATGTCGTCATTTGGTAGCATTACTCAGAAATGTTCCTATAAATTTGATAAAAGGCATACATGAAAAACATGAACAATATTGAAAGTGGAAGAAGGAAATAAATGTTTTTAAAAAATAATGGTGAAGCAAAGCAGAAGTAGAATTACTGAAGATACATACTCCATAGCTGTTTCATCCTACCTTACTAGTCATGCTACCCTTGCAGTGCTGTTGTAGCTCATCTACCGCTTTGAACTGTCTTAGTGCATTATATGTTCCCTTAAAGTCGTAGAGTCTTATTATTGTTGGTATTGCTGTTTCTCTCTTAGCGCATTGATTGTGTTATTTATCTTGAACTCCAAACAAGAATATTTTCTATGGAACTATTATCTGTTTAACTTAATTAGTAAAAAAATAGACAGTTTTCTGGATTATTGAGATTTCAGTGCTGCATGGAACAGCTGAGGAGCATTATTTTGTTCTTAGGTTTCCTCTCATCTTTTCTATCTAGGTTCCGATTATATATGTGAGGCCTGGCCCAAGCAATGAATCCTAAGCCCAAAACAAAAAAAAAAAAAAAAGAAAAAAAGAAAAACAGAGCAGGAAGACTCCCGATCGGAGTCTTCCTCTTCTCCGATCAAGAATCGGAGTCCTAGGGCCATTGAAAGACCCTAGGACGAGCTCTATAAGAACCCTTCCCCTCTCCTCTATGGGTAGACCCTTCCGTCGCCGTCGATTGCCGGAGATTTTTCTCTGATTTTTCCGTTTGAAGCCGTGACTCCTCGACCCGTGTTCGCCGCGATTTCTCGCCGGTGGGGGTCACCGGAGGTTGTGGTAAGGTCTCCCTCCTCTCCCTCTCTTCTCTCCCTTCTTTCCCGTGCCTGTGTGCACGATGGCCGGCGACGGGTGTCGCCGGATTTAGTTGGAGAAAGAAACCCCCCTGTTCGCCGCCTCTTTCCTCTGATTTTCCGGCGCCGACGGTCACGCCGACCGCCGGCCCTGGTCTCTCCGAACCCGGGAGAGTCGGCCGTTGCCGTCGGCCACCTCCGGCCATAAGATGGCCGTGATCGACCGATCAAGGCACGGGGACCTCTAGGTCTCCTGTTTCGGCCCAATGAAAGCCCGGGAAGAAAAGAAGAAGAAGAAGAAGGAAAAGAAAAAGAAAAAGAAAAGAAAAAAAAAAGAAAAGAAAAAGAAGAAAAAGAAAAGGAAAAAAAAGAAAAAAAAAGAAAAAGAAGAAAAATAAAATAATAATAATATAATAATAATAATAAATAGGATTTTCTCTTCTCTCTCTTCCATGAAGAAAAAGAAAAAAAAAAAAAGAGAGAAAGAAAGAAAAGAAGAAAGAGAAAAATAAAATTAATTAATAAATAATGAGATAAATAATAAAATATGAGAAAGAGAGTTTCTCTCTCTTCCCTCTCTCTCTTCAGCTTGAATTAGTATTTTTCTCTCTCTAGAATTGAATTTTCTCTCTCTACTTTCTCTCTCTAGAATTCTCTCTCTAGATTATCTCTCCTAAGATTTCTAGAATTTTGAGAAGAATGATGATGAATTTAAATGATCCTCGTGATGGATTTTTGATCCGTGATCGTCGGACGGTACACCGACATCCACTTTGATCAGATCAAGTATTTTTAGATTTTATTTCTCATGATCTTATTGAATTGTCCACATGATAATCTTAGCATGATTTGATCTGATCGATCGAATTTGTTGAATCATATTGTCTGAAGAATTCAAGATGAGTTTTCTCTCTCTAGAATTTTCTCTCTCTAGAATTTTCTCTCTCTAAAATATTCTCTCTCTTGATTGATTCTCTCTCTAAAAAAAAAGGGTTAGTGAATGAAGAAATTTCTTTTAATAAGTCTGATCTGATTCTAATGAAGAACCTTGATCCATGATTGTCAGACAGCGTACTGGCACCCACTCTAATCAGACCATGAATCTTTAGATTTGATCATCCATGATTTCCGATCTAGCCATGACTTGATTTGATCACATTGATTTCACCAATCGAGATATTGGACCCATCGTAATGTTGGATTGTGTCACCTGATCAATTCGAATTGTACCTCATGAATTCTCTCTCCTCTGATTTTCTCTCTCCACTTGATTTTATGAAATCGATGAAGAAACCTTGGTCCTATCACTTCGAATCCGATTTGATCTGATAGTCAAACTTTGGATCGTTTAGGTCCTAATTAGATTTTGATTAGATGAAATTAGATGATCGGATCCAATCTAAACCGTTGAAATATAGAATTCGTATTCTTTCTAATTATTCAAATTGATTCTGTATAGGATTGTGGATGTATGATCATGGGATATCGCGATATGATCTACGAACAGAATTTTTGGAAGAAAATTTATAGAATTTTATGGATTTATTGGAATGCGTTCGAGGTAAGTAATGTTTCACTTTTTCTAGATTTATCAGCAAATTATAATGTTTTCTTCTGACATGATTTGTGAAACGATGCATGAATTGGATGAATGGTATTTTGTTATGAAAATATCTTATTTGAAATGTTATGATGAAGCATGATTGAATATATTAATTTCATGATGCATTATATTGATTGATTTCGATACTACATGATTATATGTTTTATTATCGAAATTAGAATATGAAACATGATTATGAAGAATTATGATATAAGAAACAATAAGAATTGACAACCTGACTATGTTGAGGACCCCGCCAACGGGGGCATATACGTTGGCAATTGACTGTCCTGAGGATTTATGTCGCCAGTAAGACCAGCGACATGTCGCCAGATAGACCAGCGACAAAACCGCCAGTTAGACCAGCGGTTCCAAAGGACTTGGCTGCCAGATGATTCGCAGCCCACCGCAAGCAGATACGCGGTATTATGACCCTGCCACAGGGATAATGTGGTCATAGCTCATGGTTGACGAAAAGAAATTGAAGAACAAAAGAAATTGAAATCCCGAAAGAAACTTGAAATTTCGAAAAAAGAAATGAATTTGGCATGAATTATATTGCATAATTGAAATTGATTTCGAATTGATGAACTCTATATGCTTATTTTCTATAAATGATTATTTACTTATATGCCTGATGAAATCTGTTGAGAAGTGATCGTTGCTTACTGGGCTGTCTAGCTCATTACCTCTTATTTTACTGTTTTTACAGATGTTGAGGAATTAAGATGATACAAGATATGAATAGAGGAGTGATCAGAAGCAGAATCTTCGTATTTTTATTTTAGGTTGGAAGGCTTATTGAATTTGATGCAAAGCCTTTGAATTATTGTTGAATTTATTGAGATATTAAAGAAAAAAAAAAATTTTAGGTCGTTATGTTTTGGATTTAAATTATTGAATAATTATTCCGCTGTTGTTTTAGGATAGCATGATAAGATGCCTTGCATGCTTATGGGAAGAGTTTTCTATGAGTATGCGGCGGTTGCCGCGACCCTCGATTCACAAATCTCGGGTCGGGGGCGTGACAATTAATATGGTATCAGAGCATAAGTGGATGAATTATGAAACATAGAATCAGATATAGAATGGGTGTTAGTGGATAGACACCAGGGACATTATAAGGTAGATCTTTGATGATTGTAGTGGGAGAAATATTTATAAATTTTGACTAAACATTGAGATTATGTATGAAAGGATCACAATAGATTATAACATATAGAATTTGAAATATGATGGATGATCTATTGATCATGATATGATTACTTAGATCTTGATCGAAAGTAATCACAAAAGGATTGATATAAAATTGTATTGTGCATTATGGTTATTAATTTGATCATTGGTTATTCAAGTGAATCGTAAGTTCAAATTCGATGTGAGAATAATACTATGATATTACTTCTAGTTGAGAAGTTGACTATTATTGGCAAGATAAAGATTTGATAATAAAATGTTGTTCCAGAATGGGCTAAGAAAGTTTTTTTTTATAATGCTTGATTGAAATATTTATCGAAATTGAACTTGGTATGTGGATCATATATATAAAGTGGCATATTAGGATGAATGCATATTTGAGGATATTGCAAAGAAACCTATTTCTTATTGATGAAATCGATTATGAGGTTGTAGAATATTCATCGTACTGGAATCTTTAATCATCATCCTTAGATCTGAATAATGGATCTTATTATGTCTCTTAGAGACTACATGATATGTATGAAATTTTAATTTAAAGACTTCGTATCTAAGTTGATTAAGAGATTTTTTGATATTATTGTTGAGGTTGTTAATGAAAAATTGATATCTTCAGATTAAGATAAAAGATCTGATTTATATTTATTTCAGATTAAGGGACCTATGTGAATTTACAATTAAGAAATCTTGGATTTAAGAATTGATATGGAGTTTCCTTTGCTTTTGTTAACGAGGTCCTTAATTGAATCTACTATTAAATGGAGATTTGATTTTTTTTTGAAGCTTGTATGATTGTTATAAAAGGATATTTGATAGATATTGAAGATCCTGATGATAGAAATTTTAGAAAAAAAAATAATGATTTGAAATTCTTATATATTCTGATTATGTCCAAATTTGGTGGAGCATCGAAGGATTTTTTTTTTTTTCTTTTCATTAATTTGACTTATAAAGATTTTTGGTTTGAAAATTATCGAATTGAATTGATATGAGAATTGAGATTTGATTCATATTGATTATAGTAAATCTATATGATGGTTTAAATATTATATTGGACTCAAGGGTTAATCAAGATTATTGTACACCAGTGAAGGTATGAATGAGAATCGAAAGCTAATCTTTGATTTCAATTGAAATTTGAAATTTGAGGATAAAGAAATAATTTGATCCAACTTTTTTTTGGTGAACCTAAGAAATTTTGATTGTTAGATCAGAGTGCGCAGCGGAAGCATGGTAATCTGAACTACTTTGAGTAAGTCAGGAATGTTGACCCTTTGAGTTAAAGAATTATGATAGATGATATGGTTTGATACAAGAAATTTATTGATATTAGAAAGAATAATATTTTAAAATTTTGAATTATTTTAGATATCCTAATGTGACTTTTTAAAAGTAGTGCTTCCACCTACTATGCTACAAAAAATAATTAGCATCCTAATTCTAGGATGAGTGGACCTTTGATTTTAGATTTAGAATATTTAGAGATAAATTTTCTCTATTCTAGAATTAAATTTTATAATTCTTTATTTATTAAGAAGAATTTGAGATTGTTTATCAAATGATGATTTTGATCTTAGATTAGTATACTCAAATAATTATCTCCAGAGTATAATGAAATTTGAAGTTTGAACTCTTTTGATTATTATTATTTCTCCGACTGAATGAAAAAGATTAAGGTTATCTATTGATATTGACGATTGTTCTACAAAAGATAGAATGGAGTTATTCATAATTTGATAATGAATCGATTAATTAAGAGTTGTTAATGTTTAGATAAAGAAAATTGATATACTTACTTAGAATAGAGACATTGATTTTGATTATAAGAAAAATATAGTTTTGATTTAGATCAATTTTTGAGTTACTGATTTTTATTATGGAATGACTTAATGATAAAATTTACTTCAAGAATTAGAATATTTAAGAGTTTGAGGGTTTGAGTAAGAAAATTTCGATGACTAGAAATAGTGATATTGATTCAATCAATAATGGTGATGTTGATCTTTATGAAATGACTTAATAATGAAGTTGTATCGAGAATTAAAATATCAAAAGCTCGAGAATGAGATTGAAATGATAAATCTTCAACCTTTGAAAGTATGAATAAGAAAAAATATTTTTGAATTTTGATTGATTGGGATGTCATCATATGACTCATAGAAGTATGATTTCCTATCTTATGATGGGTTGAAATTAAGAGTGATTAATATTTTGAAATAAAATGAATGATGATGATGAATGAAGTTCTTATGCAAGAATAGAGACATTGATCCTCTTCTATTCACAAGAGATAGATTTGATTTTAATTTGAGTCATGAGATATTGAACATTAATTTTTACAGGAAATGAGATCATAATTTTGAAATCTTGAAATATTGAAAATCTTTGAGATGTTGATCTTGATGAATAAGAAAATGAATAGGTCCGTATCAGATCGATATTTGATGTACCGATTTTTTTTTCTTATTAAATGATTTAAGAATGAATTTATATCAAGAATTAAAATATTTGTGGATGAGATTCAAATAAGAAACTATGAAGACTCAAGCAAGGAAAAATTTCGAGGACGAAATTTTTTTTAGAGGGGAAGAATGTGAGGCCTGGCCCAAGCAATGAATCCTAAGCCCAAAACAAAAAAAAAAAAAAAAGAAAAAAAGAAAAACAGAGCAGGAAGACTCCCGATCGGAGTCTTCCTCTTCTCCGATCAAGAATCGGAGTCCTAGGGCCATTGAAAGACCCTAGGACGAGCTCTATAAGAACCCTTCCCCTCTCCTCTATGGGTAGACCCTTCCGTCGCCGTCGATTGCCGGAGATTTTTCTCCGATTTTTCCGTTTGAAGCCGTGACTCCTCGACCCGTGTTCGCCGCGATTTCTCGCCGGTGGGGGTCACCGGAGGTTGTGGTAAGGTCTCCCTCCTCTCCCTCTCTTCTCTCCCTTCTTTCCCGTGCCTGTGTGCACGATGGCCGGCGACGGGTGTCGCCGGATTTAGTTGGAGAAAGAAACCTCCCTGTTCGCCGCCTCTTTCCTCTGATTTTCCGGCGCCGACGGTCACGCCGACCGCCGGCCCTGGTCTCTCCGAACCCGGGAGAGTCGGCCGTTGCCGTCGGCCACCTCCGGCCATAAGATGGCCGTGATCGACCGATCAAGGCACGGGGACCTCTAGGTCCCCTGTTTCGGCCCAATGAAAGCCCGGGAAGAAAAGAAGAAGAAGAAGAAGAAGAAGGAAAAGAAAAAGAAAAAGAAAAGAAAAAAAAAGAAAAGAAAAAGAAGAAAAAGAAAAGGAAAAAAAGAAAAAAAAAAGAAAAAGAAGAAAAATAAAATAATAATAATATAATAATAATAAATAGGATTTTCTCTTCTCTCTCTTCCATGAAGAAAAAGAAAAAAAAAAAGAGAGAAAGAAAGAAAAGAAGAAAGAGAAAAATAAAATTAATTAATAAATAATGAGATAAATAATAAAATATGAGAAAGAGAGTTTCTCTCTCTTTCCTCTCTCTCTTCAGCTTGAATTAGTATTTTTCTCTCTCTAGAATTGGATTTTCTCTCTCTACTTTCTCTCTCTAGAATTCTCTCTCTAGATTATCTCTCCTAAGATTTCTAGAATTTTGAGAAGAATGATGATGAATTTAAATGATCCTCGTGATGGATTTTTGATCCGTGATCGTCGGACGGTACACCGACATCCACTTTGATCAGATCAAGTATTTTTAGATTTTATTTCTCATGATCTTATTGAATTGTCCACATGATAATCTTAGCATGATTTGATCTGATCGATCGAATTTGTTGAATCATATTGTCTGAAGAATTCAAGATGAGTTTTCTCTCTCTAGAATTTTCTCTCTCTAGAATTTTCTCTCTCTAAAATATTCTCTCTCTTGATTGATTCTCTCTCTAAAAAAAAAAGGGTTAGTGAATGAAGAAATTTCTTTTAATAAGTCTGATCTGATTCTAATGAAGAACCTTGATCCATGATTGTCAGACAGCGTACTGGCACCCACTCTAATCAGACCATGAATCTTTAGATTTGATCATCCATGATTTCCGATCTAGCCATGACTTGATTTGATCACATTGATTTCACCAATCGAGATATTGGACCCATCGTAATGTTGGATTGTGTCACCTGATCAATTCGAATTGTACCTCATGAATTCTCTCTCCTCTGATTTTCTCTCTCCACTTGATTTTATGAAATCGATGAAGAAACCTTGGTCCTATCACTTCGAATCCGATTTGATCTGATAGTCAAACTTTGGATCGTTTAGGTCCTAATTAGATTTTGATTAGATGAAATTAGATGATCGGATCCAATCTAAACCGTTGAAATATAGAATTCGTATTCTTTCTAATTATTCAAATTGATTCTGTATAGGATTGTGGATGTATGATCATGGGATATCGCGATATGATCTACGAACAGAATTTTTGAAAGAAAATTTATAGAATTTTATGGATTTATTGGAATGCGTTCGAGGTAAGTAATGTTTCACTTTTTCTAGATTTATCAGCAAATTATAATGTTTTCTTCTGACATGATTTGTGAAACGATGCATGAATTGGATGAATGGTATTTTGTTATGAAAATATCTTATTTGAAATGTTATGATGAAGCATGATTGAATATATTAATTTCATGATGCATTATATTGATTGATTTCGATACTACATGATTATATGTTTTATTATCGAAATTAGAATATGAAACATGATTATGAAGAATTATGATATAAGAAACAATAAGAATTGACAACCTGACTATGTTGAGGACCCCGCCAACGGGGGCATATACGTTGGCAATTGACTGTCCTGAGGATTTATGTCGCCAGTAAGACCAGCGACATGTCGCCAGATAGACCAGCGACAAAACCGCCAGTTAGACCAGCGGTTCCAAAGGACTTGGCTGCCAGATGATTCGCAGCCCACCGCAAGCAGATACGCGGTATTATGACCCTGCCACAGGGATAATGTGGTCATAGCTCATGGTTGACGAAAAGAAATTGAAGAACAAAAGAAATTGAAATCCCGAAAGAAACTTGAAATTTCGAAAAAAGAAATGAATTTGGCATGAATTATATTGCATAATTGAAATTGATTTCGAATTGATGAACTCTATATGCTTATTTTCTATAAATGATTATTTACTTATATGCCTGATGAAATCTGTTGAGAAGTGATCGTTGCTTACTGGGCTGTCTAGCTCATTACCTCTTATTTTACTGTTTTTACAGATGTTGAGGAATTAAGATGATACAAGATATGAATAGAGGAGTGATCAGAAGCAGAATCTTCGTATTTTTATTTTAGGTTGGAAGGCTTATTGAATTTGATGCAAAGCCTTTGAATTATTGTTGAATTTATTGAGATATTAAAGAAAAAAAAAATTTTAGGTCGTTATGTTTTGGATTTAAATTATTGAATAATTATTCCGCTGTTGTTTTAGGATAGCATGATAAGATGCCTTGCATGCTTATGGGAAGAGTTTTCTATGAGTATGCGGCGGTTGCCGCGACCCTCGATTCACAAATCTCGGGTCGGGGGCGTGACAATATAGGATTTGGTAAAGTCTATATGGGTATTTATCTACCTGTTTAAAGTTGTCTAGTTCTTCTAGATTTTAGGATTACTAGCTTAGAATTGTCTGAATGTGCTACACCCTGGAGTCTTAGGATTCCAGCTGTCCGCGAAGTGTTGCAACATGTGTTACTGCTAGGTGATACTTTTGATTTCTTATACTTTTAGGCATGTATTTCTTAGAATCTTATTGTGAGCTACCTTTTTTGTAGTAGATCTTCAATTGCTTGGTATTGTTTATTATTGTATTTTGCCTAAAGCATGAACGATATTCAATTTTATTGTTCACAAATTGTTTGTACTCATTTGGCTGTAATAAGTATTAGCTGACTTTATTTACCCCATAATTTCTCTTAATTGTAGAGAAACAATAGATTAGCTTTTGTACTCGAAGGTGGTCATTACTCACCTTATGATTAGAGCACACATACCAAACTATGCAACTTTTCTTTGCTGTTTTGGTTCGTTATGTTATAATTTGAGAAGCATGGTCTGAAAGAAATCTAGCAATCTTGTCTAGTTTTTACTTGTTGGGATTCTGCTCATGTGGAGTTGTGATCTATGCAATGTTAGGTAGAAGGGGTGAAGAAATTTTAACGACTTTCAACCTTTTTTCCCTAAAACGGCGAGTTAGTACTCTCAAAAATTTCTTAGATGGGATGTGTGGTTGACATTTCTCTTTGTCACTATCATCTTCTATAATCAAGTGTTTCTTTTTATAACTTGCTTTGCTATTAATGAGGATGTGGTAGTTTTCAAGCAATATTTCCATTTCTAATGAAACAAAAAGTTGCCTTACATTGCAGTTTGTCTTTAGTGAATCATTGTGGGTGATTTACAGTCAGCCTGCCGGATAGCACGATTTTTAAAACGATTTGTGTACAAAAGATGTTGCAACTTTACTGTCAATAGTATGCAGGGCCCGCTCTGGGACTGGGCGACCGTTCCAGGCCTCAGATCTAGATCTTGTATTGATGTTTTAATATAGTGCAAGGATGATTTTTTATAATATTATAAAAAAAAATAATTAAATAAATTAATAATAAATTTTATATATTGTTTAATAAATATATTTATAAAAAATTATTATATGTAGATTAATTTTTTAAAGATAATTAATATTTAAAGTATGTCAATTTTTAATAGAGAAGATTTTATTTTTTTTTATTTAATCTTAGGCCTAAAAAAAATATTAGGATCTGACAGTATGCTTTATAGGAAATGCAATTCTAAGCTGGGTCTGTGTTCTACGTGCCTGAACTGTAACTCTTGGAGCTTCTTTCTCCTTGCAATCTTATGAGAGCCTACCGCTCAGGGTTCTCGTGAGGATCCTGCGGCTTCTTGTTCTTTCTTTGGGCGTTTCCCGGGAAATTTTATCCGAATTAAACGTTTACCAAGTCTTTTGCATGATAACATGCATGTTTTACAAGATTCTGGACGTGATTATTGCTGTTAGATTTGAAAGATGCTTTTCCAGTACATTGTTTATATGTGGAGGAAAATTTAAACCAGCATCTTCAAAATGAATCCTTTAATGTAGTGCTTTACTGTGGGATATCAATGCGATGTAGAGGGATCCAAGTCCAACGGTGTGGGCAGAATGAAAAAAAGAAAAAAAAAAAAATGGTCTTATTCTATATTTTGAAGTGTCGGGGACTCAGGTCTAGTGTTATGACACAGGAAATAGGTCTTGTTGGCCACCGATCGCCCCCACCGTATTTTTTTTTTTTTTTGATCCATCTAGATGTTGTATGGTGTTGTAGATTTAGCATTAACGGGACTAGTTTACAGGAATGACAAACTTGTGCACTTTATAAAGTTTTATAAGTAACTTGTCAGAAGTCTAACGCAAGTCTTATGCTTGCGTGGTGGTGGGTTGTATGTCATCATCATAAATTTGATTCTTTGAAAACGAAGTGCATCGTGCCTGTAAATTAATAATATATTTATATGCAACCCACAGTTTGTGCTGGACAGAATTTTTTTGGTCCCCTCGTGTATTTAATTCCTTCCCCACTCTTTTCTTTTTCCTTTTCTTTAATCTTTGAGTGTTTTATTGCATTGCTGGTGCTGCCGGGCGTCCACCGTTTTGCTCAAAAATAAATTAAAAAAAAAACTACCAAAAAAAAAAAGAAAAGAAAAACAACAAAAGCCAGGTGTTGTGTAGAATATTTTTGCTTAACGCCTTGATCTCTAACGTTGATATGAAAGGATCTGATCTCTATTGACTGGTGTAAAAACCTGTTGGTTCCTTCTTGTGGTGGTCTTCTAGCCTCTTGTCATTGTCAGCTATTTGAGTGACATCATAAAGCAACTGATTGATTCGTTTAATTTATTTAATATTTAAATTAAATTTAAATTTTAAATATTTATTTTATTTAATTTATTTAATATTTAAATTAAATTGAATTAAATAATCTGTTTAATTTATTTATAATTTAATTTATTTTTGATCCATCTAATTTGATTTATTTAATTTGTTTAATTTATTTAATTTAATTAGATTTATTTAATAAATAAATTAAGTAAATTAGATCGAATTATCTATTTATCAAATTTATTTTTGATCTGATCTATTTAATTTATTTAATTTAATTTTAATTTATTTAATAAATAAATTAAATAAATTATGTCGAATTATCTATTTGATAAATAGATCAAATTTAAATTTATTTGATTTATTTAATAAATAAATTAATTTTAAATTGATAGTTTTTAAATTTAATTTATATTAATTTGATTTGTATCCCACCTTTAAGAATTTCGATGCATTTCTTGAGCGGTGCTAACCGTTATTTTTCTAGGTGGAGCAGCTGATCTAGTACCGCGCAGTCATGAGTTCCATCATATATGATGTGATGGTGCCTGTATATGGCTTTTTGACGTTTTAAAGTCCATGGACAAGATACTTAAAAAAAAAAAAATGTTAAAGTTGGATATCATTTCCATGATTTGTATCGATGGAGCCATGCGGGCATGGGAAAGGGGCTTCCATCCACTAAGAAAACATATAGGGTATTTTAGTCAATGATGAGAGTGGTCGGAAGGGTCGAGAAGGCTTTAGGCTGTGAAGGTCTTTGCAGCGTATTGTACCACAAAAGAAAGTGACAGTTGCATATCTTGGGCGATTTTTTTTTTGTGGGGGCTTTGTCACCACTAATGCGTCTTATGCGATCAGTGGCCTGTAGATAGTTCCAATTGGAGCTGCTTTCGTTAGTACGAAGATAGGTCCGCTGCATGGTGAAAGAGGGACCAACACAAATAAATGGCTAATATCTTAGACAAGAATCTAAGCCGACAAACGCTTTTGGACCTGGACTGCTAACTAATTTGCACGATTATTTTGAGGAGAAATTAGGTAATTTTTGACAAAGTTTGGCGATGGCATCCTCTCCCTCTTTTTTTTTTTCAAATAAAATCTCTGTAATATTCAAAAAATATCGCAAGATGCTGTGCGTATTTTGAAGTTGTTCATCAGAAGACGAAGACGAATGATTATATGATGTTTATCTAAATTATTTAAATATTTTTAAAATTTATTTATTTTTATTTTTTTAATATATATACGTACGATCATTTTTTTTTTTTTTATAAATATTTTTGAAACATGCAGAGCATTCTATGTTCCGTTTTCTTTTTGCATGTATGTGAGAGAGAGGAGTGGTGGGGGAGGGGGGCTGGTTGTGAAGAGAGATTGGGTTAACCTCAAGTGTTTTCTATTCTATGCGTAGCTTTCTGTGAACCTGCCAAAGTCTCAGTTGTTATTACCTAGCGGAAGTGCCTTACAATCAGCTCCTTCGATAATTTTGAATATGGAGTGACTCCGTTTCTTTGGGTGGTAGACTTCTCTTTTTTTAGTCAAAGGTATTTCATGATGTTTGCTTGGAATTTAAATACTATATTCAAAACATGAGGCAACCTGATATTGCCTCCATTAGTTATGATGGCTTACAATTTTCAATAAATTTTATTTGGAAGTTGTGTTTGAGCTGTGAGAGTCATGGAACATGAGCTTAGATTTTTGCTTGAAGGCTGAAATTAATAGCAAGCAGTTTAGTCTGTCTTCTGCCTGCTGAATTTACAAGCTTGTATGTTATATTTCAGATGATGATTGTGAATTAAGTTTTGACATGGTTAAACACCCATCTGGCTTCTCTTCTCTGAGAAGGCAAAAGAAACGAGTTCAGCCTCTATTGGTGATGGGAGAAATCAAGAACAAATGGAGGAAAACAACTGAGAAATATAGCTCTAGAAATGTAGGGAGGTTCTGGTTTTAATATTAATCGGTGTTCCCTAATATAATCTTAATATTACATAGTTGATCCAATGACAAATTGGCTCTAATCCAATTCAAAGCTTGTTTCAGTCAAGAACTCGAGGGTCAGGTAGGTCAGTCTTTGCTCCCGTGTACAAATGACCATTTCTTGGAAGTTGGCTTTAACCCAATTCAAAGCTTGTTTCGGTCAAGGACTCATGGCTCAAGCAGGTTGATCTTCGTTCCCATCTACATAAGGTATTATCCACTTCAGTCTCTAACCACTGTGACACGAGACCTCATGGTTTTGTCCTTAAGATATCTTATAGGAGAGAGAAGATTTTATTTTATATAAACTAGATTTTCTCTAAAATTAGTCAATATGTGACTAATGATATTCTGCCACTTACATTATGACAAAGCCCACCAATTCTTGATCCATTCATGATTGTACGAAGGTCTGGATTCCTAGATCACTTCTCTACTTGTCCAATTTTAAAGCCCAAAAAGAGCTGGCGATCACCGAAGATATTGAAGAAAGACCAAAAACAGATATCATAAACATTACTATTTCTTTATATGGATTACAAAACATCGGATCCTAAGCATCGGAATAGACTGTCATAAGGAGGTATTTGTCGCATAATCTCGAAAAAAGAATGCAATTATAGGATCAACTAAGAACCTCAGCTACACTGTGGTCAGCCCACCAAAGTTGGGCCCCTGCTTGGCTAAGGATGGGTGCCCAGATGTTGTGCCCTACGTTGGGTCCAAGCCTTGTCATACTTTGGACACAAGTTTCATTATTTCAAAATGATAAGTTCCAGGTTTAGGTCATTGAAGATCCCAGATCATGAGATCAAAGAGTCTTATATCCTAGGATAATTATAAAGAATTAAAAGAAAAAATAAAGGGTTGTTTGCTTGCCTTTAGCCAGCACTACCCAGAGAGCAGCACTCCTCATATAGCCACCTCTCCATCTTTCCCACCAAGGCAGGCTGGGTTCTCACCTGCATTGTTGGATACCAAGGCTTTTGATTCTCGTCTTTTATGCATACCAACGTCCAACAACACCTCAAGGCTCGCTCTGACGACCTCTTCCTACTGACTAAAAGCATCCATCTTTTCCATCTTGACTCGAAGCCGCTACCCATTGAGTCACCATCTTCTCATTTGCCTCAACTCTCACGTCTGTGCCCTTTATACTTGGAAGGGAGTTTTGCCATCGGTGGAGCTTCCAAGATAGAAGAGCCCTGCCCTCCACTAGAATTCTCTCCTCCCACATTATATTCCACTATATATGGAATATGTTTTAGTTGGTTTAGTTTAATCTAAACACTAACTAAAAATAAGTCTTCGATAATAATATTTAATAGTTGATATGATAAAGTTAAACTTTACGTAACTATTGTGGATAACATCATCTCAACTTTGTATAATTAATTCAGATATTGTCTCTAATAGATAAAGTATAGTATAAAAGGACATCTCTACAAACTTGATCCCCAACTCGTCTGAGAGATGGTAATAAGTTTCTCACCATCGAAAATACTCAAAGTGGGATTGTAATAAGTTTCTCTCCATCGAGAATATTCAAAGTTGAAAAATCAAGATATTGCTCGTGAACAATAGCACATCCAGTTCAGTTTCTTCTTGTGATTACAAATAGACTTTCTCTCCATCGAGAATACTCAAAGTTGAAAAATTAAAATATTACTCATGGACAGTAGCACATCCAGCTCAGTTTCTTCTTGTGATTACAAATAGACTGATTCCAGCGATCAAGAGATCACGAATAAACTATTGTGGTTACAAATGGGTTGATTCCAGGGATCTAGATATCATAGATAAAGTATTGTGGTATTAGAGCCAAATAACCTATTTAGCATAAAGATTGAAACTTTATATTCATATAAAGTTTTCATGGATATAAATCTAATCGGCCACCCTAGTTGGTTGTCTGCCATCAGAGTTGTCATGACCAGAACCCATCCACGAATTCTATAGAGGACTTGCGATATTTTTATTATTAAATTATTTATTTTTAAAGGGCCTAAAAGCATTGTTAAATAAACTAAATAAATAAATAAATAAAATGGAAAGAGAGGAAGGTGATAGTGGATTTCTTACTGTCGTGTGCTTTTCTTCTCCATTCATGATGGCCGGACTCCAGTCAACCTCCGACAGCCGTTGCGCCTAGCCACCGCATAGGTCCTTCAGAGACCACCCATCATCCAATAAAATAAAAAATGATAAAGGGGGTAAGGAAAGAAAGGATCTATCGGATCTCAGTAAATCGATGGTCTTCCCTCTTGATCGTTAGAAAAAAGGGTCGGAGTTTTGCAGAGATGGTAGTGGTCCATTGATCCGAGCTTTTCTGATGGCCGCCGATCGAGATTTTGGGGAGAGGATCCACGACTTTTGCCCCTCTTTCTCTACTAATCTCTTGCAATGGTTGGTGAACCAATAGTCGGGATGACATTTTAGGCCGATGCTTGTGGTCGGTCGGTGACTAGCCGATGGAGCTTTAAAGGAAGGGGTAGCTGGCCATGAGGTTTTTCACCCTCATTTTGTTGTAAAATTGGGAGAAGAAAGGAGGAAGAAGAAAAGATTAACAAGTTTGAATTTTGGATTCTAACCCGAAATCCAAAAGCTAATTGATTCTTAAAAAAGAAAACTTTTGCAATTTAGCCCCTGATGACGTGTTTTATTACATAAAGATCTTTATAAAATTGCATTTTGATCCCTATAGTAAAGCTTTATTAAATAAAGTCCCTAGATGATTATTTTGTCCATGTAATAAACTTTATTATGTAAAGGTCATCTGTTAATTGTGATAAGATTCCTATCATATGGTTTTATTGTATAAAAATATAAATGTATATATTATATAGTTAATTTATATGTTATTTGATTTGTTTATATCCAAATAAAGTAGTGCAAGCCCATTATCATGTTCTCAATAATGTATTCTGTCATGTTTTGCATTAATATTTATTAGCACTGTTTATAAAAAATTGAAGGTTTTTAGTTTGATTAATTTAGTACGATCATCAAAGCTGAAACACGTAAAACCAAAAATTTAATTTGTATAATATATAGTTTGGGATAAATATAATTGATTCAATAAAATTTTAATAGTTTCATAATTGTGTCTAAGCTACTGCAATGTTGATTCGCTCCCAAAGGAGCATCTTTATTCATCTTAGATATTTAGATGGGTGACATGGCAGGAGTGTATATTGGATCGAGTGCATCTGTACATATTACCAACAACTTAGAGGTTCCTGTCAAAAAGATCTTTGATTGAAAGTGAATGATCCATTCTCATTGAAAATCAAGAATATTTACTTATTAAGGCAGTTGGATACTATAAGATAGACTTAAATTCTAGAGTAGATTTTCATATTTTTTTGAAAACTCTTCTATATTATGGTATCAGAGATTGGGGCACATCTCTGAAGAAAGGATCAAAAGGCCAATAAAGAATGGGATCTTATGATCATTAAACTTAACTAATTTTATAACATGTGTTGACTACATAAAGATAAAGTAGATATACACATCTAAGAAAGATGCCAAAAAGGGTGATGAAACTTTAGAAATCATTCATATTGATACATCTAGATTTTTTTCTTTATATTCAATGGTGGAAAGTATTTCATCATATTTATTAATGACTATTCATGATATATGTATTTATATCTTTTATTTGATAAAGCTGATATTTTTTAGGCTTTTAAAGAATTCAAAACAGAAGTAAAGAGACAATCAGAAAAAGTGATTAAAGTAGTTAGATTTAATAGAGGTCATGAATACTATGGTAAATATATAGAGTAGGATAAAGGCTAGACCATGAAATTCTTAAAAGAATAGAGCATTGTATCCTAGTACATAATGTCAAGCACACCAAATTAGAATAATATAGCTGAAAGAAGGAATCGGATGCTTAAAGAAATAGTTCGGACTATGATAACTTATACTATCCTACTTATTTCATTATGAGCTAAGGCTATAAATATAGTTACACAAATGTTATATAGGGTTTCTACCAAGGCAATTCAAAGAACTTCTTATAAGTTATGAACTTATAGAAAACCTACTTTGGAATATATGTATATATAGTGGTGTCCAGCCGAAGTCAATATCTACAACCTATAAAAAAAAGTGTTTAATCTCAGAATGACTAATGATTTTTTCATTGGTTATTTGGAGAGGTCAAAAGAATATAAATTCTATTATTCATCTCGTACATTATAGATAATAGAAATTAATAAAGCTAGATTTTTAGAGGATGACATACTTAATGAGAGGTGGAGAATCTCGAGATATTTTTTAAAAAAATATAGAAAATAAATTCAATATCTGAAAAGCAGATTGAAATGATGATTCCTATTATTATTTCTTAATATAATATTTAGGAAGGACCACCATCAAGTGCCACTCTATGAGATTCTTACTGTCGAAGAAGTAACTGTCCAACCACCGTCACAAGCAAATCAAGTAACAACTTTTTGGAGACCTATTAGAATAAGAAAATATGCTATACCTCCAGATTATGTGGTATATCTAACTGATATTGGTGAAAGGGATGACCATGAGATGTTCTTACAAGCTATGAAAGATGAGAACTCACAATGGTTGGATATTACAATAGTTGGATGTTATGAAAGAAAAATTATACTTTGTGGATAACAACCATATTTGAGAATTAATTAATCTATCTGAAAGATGCGACCAGTAAGTTGCAAATGGATCTATAAGACCAAAAAAAATTCCAATGATAAGATTGAACAATCTTCCTTAATGATGATCTAGAGGAAGAGATCTGCATCGAACAGTCTGAGGATTTTTTATTGTCAATGAACAAGAGTACATAGTTTATAGATTAAAAAAATTTATATATAAATTTAAACAAGCTTCCAGATAGCAGTATTTCAAATTTAATGGGATGATCATCTCTTTTGGGTCTAAAGAAAATACTATTGATTAATATATATACCTGAAGGTCAATGAGAATAAGTTCATAATTTTAGAATTATATGGATAATATTCTGCTTGCTAATAATGACCTTGATCTACTTAAGAAAACTTAACAATTTTTATCCTAAAATTTTGAGATGAAAAATATGAATAAAACTACTTATATTATCCATATTGAGATTCATAGAGATAGATCCTTAGGATTATTTAGACTATCTCAAAGTACTTACATCTCTAGAGTATTAGAGAAATTTGAGATGGAAGAATATTTTGTCGGGTGTGCTCCTATTTTAAAAGATAATAAATTTAATAAACTTCAATGTCCAAGAAGTGAGATTGAAAAGAAAGGAAATATGGTCCATAACCTTTGCATCAGTTGTCGAGAGTTTGATTTATATTCGTATTTGTATGCACTCAAACATTGCTTTGACTACATCATACTTGGACATTATCAACATGATCTAAGAAGGAAGCATCAAAAAGCTATAAGAAAAATCATGCATTATGTGTAAGATATAAAAGTTTACATGTTCATATACAGACGACAGTTTGGTCATTTTGAAGTAATAGGCTATTACGATTTGGATTTTGCTCAATACATCGATAGTAGGAAGTCTATCACCATATACATCTTTTTACTTACAGAAGGTGCTATATCATGGATAAGTATAAAATAAAATCTTGTATACTATATCTGTTATAAAAATAGAGTACGTAGCCTATATGAGATTTTTTTATAAGTTATAAGATTACGAAATTTTATTATAAGATTTAAAGTTATTGACTTTGTTAGCAGATCGATAAAGATATACTATGATAATAATTCTATAAAATATTTTCCTACAGTACAAAGAGTACAAGCACCTTTCAGCATATTGATATAAAATATTTGGCACTTTGTAGGAGAATAAAGGATATAGTGTCTATGGAATATATTAATAAAGAGTTGATAATTGTAAATCCATTGACTAAAGGATACACTCTCAGGATTTTGAAGAATCATATGGGATTTATTAGCTCATTTTATGATTGATATGTATTAGATACTATATATAAAGTTATCATATTAGATTTTATAATAAAGTTCAGTTATTTTATTTTATGTTGATTAGCTGTTTATCATGTGATATAAAGAAGATTATAGAATAAATATTAAGTTTTATCTATTCATAAAGTAAAATTTCATATAAAAAATTTGATTACGATGTATCATTAGTGTGTAATGTATGGAAGGTCTATTGATTGATAATGCATTTGCCATTATAATTTGCACTGATTATTATTTTGTAATCAAATATACAGTATATATCCTATGGAACAATTAAATTTTTAAATATGGATCCACATCATTTTTTCAATTATCAAATCCAAAATAAAATTTTATTAAAAATTTTTAAAATATTTTAAATAATTAAAACGAAGATGATTGCGTTAGATGGACCAAATGGAAGGATGTTGTAATTTATTCAATTAAACCCCATACAAAAGTGGCCTATACTAATACGTATGGGAATTTGTTTTAATTAGTTTAGTTTAATCTAAACTTTGACTAAAGATAAGTCTTCAATGAAGTGATAAGGACATAACTGATAGTTATTATGATAAAGTTAAACTCTACATAACCATTGTAGATGACATTCATCTCATTTATTCAGATACTATCTCTGATGAATGAGGTATATTATAAAAGATACCTTACGGACTTGGTCCCAACTCACTCGAGAACTTGTAAGGTTCTTCTTATCGAGAATACTTGGAGTTGGGATTGAAAAACTAAGATTCTACTTGTGGACACTAAAGAATACATCAAACATCTAGCTGATTCAAATATTATCTCTGATGGATGACGCATGTTATAAAAGAATATCCCCTATGAACTTGGGCTCCTACTCATTCGAGAGCTCGTAAAGTCCTCCTTATTCGAATTCTTGGAGTTGGAATTGGAAAACTATATCTAGCTCGATTTCTTCTTATGGTTGTAGTGATTCTAATGATCATGGACAACATCGATGACTTCTTCTCCAAGTAAGTTCTATTAATTTATAAAATTCTAATAATCCCTTCTCTCTAGAGAAAAATAAGGGGTGGTGGAGGGCATCGTCCCCGTAGATTTGAGAACATGAAGAATTTGGACGGGCCGTCAAAAAACACACTAATTCATCTACAGTAGTAATGAACGACTTGGATGGGCCAGAGGATGGATGAAATGACCCAAAAGAAGCTGAAGGAATCCGGTTTTATCCTACGCAATGCGAGCCCTAGCTTAGCATTGAAGTAGAGAATCCGATGCTGCAATCACAGGTGTCAGAGTATTACGCAGAGGCTTCCTGATTGGTCCTCAATTCAACCTTTACTATTCATACATTGGTAGGTTCTCATATGTACTGCAAACTGTTTGGGGTCTCCAGTAGTTTCGGGACCAAAAAAAAAAGGCCACGGAGTGTCTCGAAGGAAATTCCACATACATCCCTTAATAGACTATCATTTTTTACAGGTATTTAAGTTCAAATTTTATATAAAGGCTGCGAATACTCTATGTGCAAAATATGATGCACAATTGCTCAGGTCCTTAGACAGCAAAACAATTATTCTGAAGTTCCTAAATAGATTCATAAATATTTGGAGGCCCCTCTTTTAGTCTCCCATATCCCATGTTCATAAGTTCAAATTTTATATAAAGACTGTGAATACTCTGTGTGAAAAATATGATGAACAATTACTTGAGTCCTCAGACAGATAAACAATTATTTTGAAGTTCCTAAATAGATTCCTAAACATTTAGATGTCCCTATGCTAGTCTCTCATATCCCATATTTGAAATGGGTCGCACCAAAGAATTCCTCTGGTCGAACCGGATAAAAGAAGATCATCTTTTTGTACCATGAGTGTGCCCGAGGAGAGGAATGCTATAGCACAAAGGTGCACAAAAGGCATTGTTGCTGCGAAAATGAAGGCTGCTCTCAGTGGCAGTAGAATCCATAATGAAAGTCATAGGATGACAAGCATTGGACAAGAAGCATGGCATCATCACCTGACAAATGTCCAGAAGTGTTTAGTTTAGACCTTGAGATGGCTGGCCTCATGAATGCTGCACACTGATCTCATAGATTAGTATCTGTGCTCTATACATATTTACACAAGGATGAGCTTGTCTTTCTTCATTGGAGCAATGGAGTTCACCCAGAGCCATTGGATCCATTCTGTGGCCAGTGGCATATAATTAGGGATATATGACATACCTCAACCAAGAATTTCCGGGGTGAAGGGAATTCCACTAGAATATCAAAGGGACTATAATGTTGTTTAGGATGCCATCACAAGCTTAACATGCGCTTGGTAATCAGCATTTTGGAATTGTGGTTTCCAGAAAGGCAGGCCGGTTTGGTTGCTGGAAAGCCCCATGTTGCATTTACTCCCTATGAGTGAGAATGGAAGGAGCTCAGCTCCTTGCCTCCCACACCTAATTTTCCAGATAACAAACATCATTTGGGGAAGAAAATCACACACACAGCAGTTTCAAGCATCCAAACACATGCCAAACCATGTAGAGAAGATTATCCCAGACTCATATTTCGAGCTTCAAAATGCTGATCTTTGAATTGCAAATGATGTTAAAGAGTGAAATTCCACTTGGTACCATGCTACTTTACAAAACTCCATTGAAGAATACTCACTGATGAAATCTAAAAAATGCACTGGCAATCAATGGTAGCCTCAATATGCTAGGAGAGTTCCTTATTTTGAAAGTCATCAAATACGACATGGTTTTCATCTTCTATGAACAAAACATTTAACCTGTGATCTGTATATATTCTCTTTCGAGGATTCTGTGTTTGATGAAAATTGTCCGAACTAGTTTTCCTTAAACTGCATCTCTCTCAGAATATCTTCCACTGTCCCACCCAGGAATGTTAGCAGTAGCCTCGTTCACCATCTTTACGAGCGTAACCTGCACAAATGCAATCATCAAATGTATGAATAGTGCCAGCATTCAGATGAGGTACATTTAGTATCTCGATTAGCTGAAGGACAGCTATTTTCTGGACATGCACATACAAATTTCTCAGCAGTAGCAACTGACATGCACCTTGCCCTGTGAAGCCACCCAGTCCACCCATGCATGGTGTCACAACCAGGCTTTGGTGCAGCACCATTCATTGGTTAAAAGGATGTGCTTCGAAGGCAAAGGAATGGCAAATTCAGGGTCACATATAAATGCTTATGCTAGCAAAAAAGTCTTGACCTTGGTAATAGCAAAAGTTGATATGAAAACCACAGAAAGTCACCACTGATAATCAAATAAGGAATAATTGATTGAATTTTCTTTAAAGAAAAGCACCATTAATTTACACTTTTTCTGACAACTACAACAAATCCAATCCTCTCTCTGCAACAAAATCCCTTACGTGGATGGCCATCCACAAGAAAGGCAGCGTAAAACCATTATGCATTAATTATGCATCCTTCTCCACTTGCAAGAGGCCCAGGGTTCAATATATCTCTCTTAACCATTCCTTTTTCTTGTGTGAAATAGATCTCCTTTTGAGTGAACTGTTGAGGGTGTTGGGAGCATATAACTAACCAGTCACATATTTACTCCTTTTTCTACTAGACCTTTCTTGCTTATAAACTTAGGACTCATAATCCAAGATATCCCAATTCTATCAAAGAAAAAATAGGCCATCCCTTATTTTTTCCTTTCTTTTTGTTTTTCGTTTCCTTGTTCCTTATTTTCTTATTTGCTTTTCATAAAAATTATTGTTGCATACATGTCGCTCACTTTCTTCACTTTATTTTCTTTTCATTTCTTTTTTTTTTTAGGGAGCTATCTCCCTAGTCGAACATTAGCCGCCGATACCACGTGAAAGAATAAAGAAAAATCACATGTGACTATGAAACAATTAGATTCCCCCATCTTAATAAATGGACTTTATCCATTAGGATGAAGAAAAAAAAGTGAAATCAGGCCTTCCGCTAAAAATTAACCATGCAAGATTCGTTGTACTGATTGGTACCATACCATATTGGTAAGAATTAGCACACAATCTCGTACCATACCAATAGTCGATACATCTTGCCATCTCGTACTGTACTGCATATCGATATTGTAATAGAATGGTGATAGTACGGGATCCAATATCGAGACGGCAAACCTTGAAACCAAGTCTCTAACTCTATATTCTCGATGGCATCAAATGATGAAGAGATGAAAACACAACGGAGGAGAAGATAAGTACCACAACATTCTACTTCCATTTAGTCAAGCACATCACGATACTGCAACCAAACTCCCCTTATTATAAAAGGGTTGGCTTCTATAACTCACCTAGCTATGGTCATTTGGGTCTCTGCAATCACCATGAACAATTTTATCCAAATCCTTAAAAAGGTCAATAAAAAAAGTGAATGAATCTAAGTGAACTTTTATTTCTCCACCTGCTATTAGTCACACAGCTTGGCTCTTTCATTGACTTATTTATGGCCACTTTTTAAACCCATTGAGGCCCTTCTTTTTATTGGTTTAACCTTTTAAGCCACATCCACAGCTACTGATAAAAGCTTGCATCATTTTGACATCGCACTCTGGATAGAATCATGGCACTGGTTCCACATTTCAGTTATCAAATAATTCATAAACATTTCTAATTAGTTCCTTGTTCAGGTTTAAATAAAATTGGATCTACTAACAGTACTTTCATCCATCCTATTATGTGGATGGTTATGTAACATGTATGGCTCATATTGTCTTCCCAAATGAAATACTGATGCCCACAGAGTAGGTACAATTGTGCAGTCTGTGTTTGCAATCACATCGAGCATCAGAGTTCGTTATGTACATAGCTTTCTACATAAGTCATATCAAAACATTCCAAGTGGACAATGAAGAAAGTATTGTCAAAACCATGTTCATGAAGCTCACATTCAAAGAGTATCCAGAAAGGTAAAAGGTGCAAAATTCAGCAAAACATGAGTGAAAAGACAGAACAATAATGCTCATAAGAAAGAACAAAGTTTGACTGGATAAACAAAGGAATACAAACAAACAGAACAGAAAAATTTTAAAAGAACAAATCACTGGAAATTTCATGCTTGTCCAAAAAAAAAAATACATAGAATTCAGTAGGAAATACTACAGTTAGGACGGAAAAACCTTTTTTAAGAAAACAAAATGTTTAAAAAGTTCAAGGTTTTCCTAGTTGTTTTAAAGGAATTTAGATGTTACAAACATACCACGCTTTCAGGAACTCCTGGAGGGGGTAAGGAAAGGTTTCTTGGTGGTGGGCCACGAAGATATGATCTTTTGTCAAATCGCCATTCCCCAATCTTTCCATAAGTTAGTTCGCCCTGCGTTAAAATAAATCAAGTAAATAAACCCATCTATCCGAGTTCATGAACACATACTGATGCAAAAGCTGGTATTAACATTAAAAAATGATGAAAACACAGTAATGAAAATAAATTCAATTCTTCTAGATGCAAACCCAAAATATTACTATAACGCTACCACAAAAGCACTTGCATACAGATGAAGGATGTGGTTACCTTTAATGAATAGTCACATCCATAAGTATAGTGGATGATATATGTCTTTCCCAGCTTTAAGTCCCAAGGGGGCTGTAAAACATTTTCAGAATACATCAAGAAGAATTTTTTGGAGCAACAACAGGAATATCTGTGTCCAACAAAGAATTAACTTAAAGTAGCCAACTAAAATAAGCAATGCCAAATACCTGTATCATAAAATCTTTAAATAGAATATGTTGCACTCCATGCAAGGCACTGGCAATAGCATATGCATACCTGTGGTACCAGCAGAAACTAATGAGCAACATCCAGGTCGACTTCTAGACATGGAACAAAATCAGAGCATAGTATATGAGATATTGATCCTCACATTTCTAACACCCATCCAAACGCTTTGTCAGTCTCTGGATCATTTTTCATTTTTATAGAGACATTCATCCAAGTAGGAGCAATTTTCTCCAGCTGAGACTGAAGTGTGTTCAATTTAACAGCATGCAGATTAACATCAAGCAACATTACTATATCACAGCAGAAAAATTGAAAAAACTATCGCCTAATAAGAGTAAATATTACATCAAAGAGATCATTAGAGAGAAGGGAAATAATATTATCAACCTAGCATGATTAAAAAGCAACAGGCTTCTAGAACCTGGCATAGACCACTCAATCTACCTTTTGAATAATTACAGGAGAATTGCCAATTGGGTCAACTTTTGTTACCGGACCATTTTCTTCTGGAAAGAACTTCCTTATTATCTTTTCATTTTCAGATGGTTTAATGTAGAAGAATGGGAATGCTGCTGGGTAATTTCCACGAGACAAGTTTGGCAAAGGCTTCACAAAGACATGATCTGGTTCAGCCATTAATATATACCTGCAGTTTTTCTCATCAAGTAAAACAAGCTAATCAGGTCATAGGACAACAAGAAACAAAAGCAATAATGCAACTTAGTGGATGTATGTAACTCACTCTTCCTCAATTTTTGCTTTTTCCAGCCACTGCACAAAGGCCCAAGGCCTGTTCAAGACAATGTAACCCTGGCACCAGCATTTCAGAAACAATGTGAAACATGGTGTCAAAAACAAAATAAAGAGTGATTAGCATGTTTGAATTACTTGCAAAAAGGACTGGTACTTCTTCGGAGAAAGATGTGATTAGTAGTTCTCAATAGAAAATGCTTATCACATAAGCAATAGCGAACAAGCTGCTTTTAAAAATGCCAGAACATCTAACTCATGGATTTTGCTTATATAGAGCACCCATTTCTTTTCCATTAATTTGCCTCATCTAAGAGAAGGGAAAGAAACATTGGAGATGGAAATGGCTTATGCATGTGAATAAATCACAACAAAGCCCTTAATCTAAATAGATCACAACAAAGAAAATGGAGTAAGATCCAAACATACTGAAGAAAAGTGCTTCTACATTATGCATTACTCAACAGCAAATAAGTGAAGAAATTATTCTCTTCTAAAGCATTTTCATTGGACTGCTTTATAGAAAGCCCATTCGAAAAGGCCAAAGCTTCAATTCCATCACCATAACCAATTCCAATCTTACCATACAAAATTAGTCATCACATAAAAGATTAAGTAGGTGTGCATACATCATAATCATCTTTTACTGATTAACCATCAAAAAAGTCTAATCAATCCAAGAAAAGCAACTAAAACAAAGATTCATATCTAGTAGCATGACAAGTTGACGACAGTCTTTTTATGGCATTATTCACGACCATTCTGCAATACCTTCTTTATAATTTGTTCTCTTAAATGTCTTACTTATTCTTTTCAACATTACAAATATATAAACAGCTAAGTTTATAGCAAACTGAGCAAGAAAATTGCAGCAAAGATCACCATGTCTCTGCCATTCTGGTATAATCTTTAAGCAGATGATCATATGACCATGTCATGCCACACAAACATTGGATAAATTCAACAAGATTGCTGCAATGGTTAATTTTGTTTGCACGTAAAGTCCTTTGCTACAAGAATGCAATTTAAATGCAAATTCAAGAAACACCACCACCAAAAGAACAGACAAATTCAGGAAACATTATTGAATGGAAGAATCCTCACCCGATCCATACCATCTGGGAGGGGGTCAACAACAAAGGTAGGGATCTCCTCCATCAAATCATCAGCACTCCCAGAATGCAACACCCTTGTGAACCCTCCCATCTCTGACCCCTTCCTGTTCTTCATCTTCTTGTACCAGTAGTACATTATCCGGCACTGCCACTTGCTGTAAGGCGCATCCGTCGCTGTGAGAGCCACATGGAAGGGCCGCTTGGGTCCCATCGATCTCTTCAACTCAACAGGCATCTCAACAACAGGATCCTGGAACCTCTCCTCAATTAACTCTCTCGATGATTCACTTCTCTGGTTGTGGATTACCGACGTCACAAGGTTGTAGGTTGCCAGGAAAAACCCCAGGGAAATTAGAACCAAAAGAAATGGTGAAGCCTTGGCCATCTTCTTCCTTCCGATTATCCACAGATTCTCACCGCCTCACTGATATTTTCCCCATACGGAAACATCCAAATCAACAGCATTAACAACAATTGGGCATCCACCAGGTGAAAAATTTACATCGATTCTATCTCCATTACTAAAATTTAACAATCAAAACTACGCCGCGCCATCAAAATCACAACTTTTTAACAAAAAACGCCTAAAAATCCAAACTTGATGATTTGTTCGTCAAACACTCCCCATCAGCAAACCAAATGGAGAAGCACCGGCCAAGAAGGTCAAAGAAATCGAATGGAAAAGAAAAAAAAGTCATTTAAAATCGCATAACGTTCCGTCCAAGCAAGCATCTTTTCATCAACCAATCATAATAGTGCCGTCCGGAAACAAATCAAAAGAAAAACCAAATAAAAAAGTAAAAAGGCCAGATCAAAAGAGAATGAGAGAGATAGAAAGGCATACCTCAAAGAGAGAGAGAGCTGTGGTGGGATCGGAGTCGTGGTGGTGGAAGGATTTGAATAAAAAGAAGGGGGATAGCCGGGGCCGCGAGAGAGAAGTGGGAGGGGTGGAAGGCTTCTTATTTATTCATATTTTGTCTCACTCTAATTTGTTATACAGTAGAGAGAGGAGTCGTACGCGTCGGGCACAACGAAGGGAAATTAAAAGGCAAGCGAGAGCGAGAGAGAGTTACAAGAAGGAAAGCCGTTTAATTGGGATTTGGAAGGAGGACGGAGTCAGGGACGCGGAGGCCGAGCGAAGACCGGCGAAGGGCGAATGCAACACCAGTTGGGTGGGGGGACCGTAGACCGGAGCGGAAGGGAAAGGAGAAAATAGGCGCAAAAAGGAAAGATCAAGACTAAAAGACCATACCAAGGAGGAATTCATAGAGTCAACCTATACCATAAATACTATGAACAAAGCTAATGAAAAAAATACCATACCAGCTACAACCATCTCAATACAGAAACTTATTGATTTGGACCATCCAATATAAATCAATATATCATCTTAAAACAAATGAATCTTTTTCCCTTCAAAACAATAAAGTGCCAGCTAGCTAATTAGGGTTAATAATAATTTTTTTATTTAAAATATTTAATCAAATTTGAATAATAATAAATTATTTTTTTAAATAAAATTTTTATTTAAATAATTTAAAATACATGTAGAACAGTTCTAACTAATAATTTCTCCTTCAATATATTTGTTTAACCATCTCAAATTATTATCTAATATTTTTTTTAATAATATTTTTTGTAGCATTATAGATTTAGTCCATCCAAAAATTTTTCGTTGAAGAGATATTTAGGTCTGGCAACAGCCTTAAGTAAGAAAATCTATAAATTTATAGCTTTGTAGGATCTAGAACCATTCCTATAAAAGTGAAGAGGTATAACGGGATAAGTGAGCTTGATCTATGTAGTACAAATTGTTATTAATCGGATCCTTATCTAACTTCGAGGCCTATAGATGATCAACTCTCAATATCAAGAAATTATAGGTTATATTGTGAACCATCCAATAAAAAGTCAATGCCTCATTTAAAAAAGTTAAATTTTTATCTATTCAAAACAATAAAAAATGTCGGCTAGCTAACTATGGTTAATAATAATTTTTTTTTATTTAAAATTTTTAATCAAATTTAGATAGCAGTGAGTTTTTTAATAATAAATAATATATTAATTTTTTATTAGATGATCCAAAATATATATAATAAAATGATTCTATCCAATACCTCCCTCGAGATATCTGTTTAAATGCCTCAAAATACTGCTGCAGTATTGTTTTGTTTTTATCAACTTTGATAGCATTTATGATAATCTAAAGGTCTTATTAGATAATGGGCCCAAAATTCTATGTAATTCATGGCTCAATACATCATTTTTTTTCTCTTTAGAAGATTCGGATTAGACCACTCAAAAGATGATCGTTAATAATTATAAAATATGCTAAATCTGTCCTATAATTCTGTATTTTTTATGATTGAATCATCAATTCCATAATATTTTGGGTTTAACCATCCAAATAGATCTAAATCTACTGAAATTTCTTTTGCGGAAAGGATATTTTGTTTATAATAGCCGGCAACGGAACCTATAAATTTAGAGATTTAGTGGGATATAAATTTTGCAATAAAGATTAAGAGGTATAAATAGGTAAGTGACCTTGATCTATGTAGCACAAACTGTTACTGAAGGATCCTCGTCTGACGTGGATGCAGATGATCCAACACTGGTCATCGGACTTACCCCCTGGATTGAGTCAGCCACTTTGGGTTGACCTTGTTTGGCACCTCCATTGCCACTTGTTGCACAAACATCCAAAGGACAGCCAACCGTCCCGTTTTAAGAATTCTCGAGTCTATCCACAACACACTAACCTCCCCCAAGATGGACGCGATTCTATAGTATTTTATGAATTGTCGATAGTACGTTGGCACTTTTGGCTCAGAATTATGTTTCTGCCCTTACTAGGGGACTTTCTAAGGAAATGGAGCATGACTCTGTTCATATTTTTCTTTTAGTCATGCATGTCCGGTTGGTACCCTCTCTTTGTTTTTGGACGTAGAGTGTTAGTCTGGTTGAATATGTCAATTTTTTTATTGAATATACGTCACTATGTCATAGCTATCTAAATATTATGCATAGTAGAAATTGTTGAACTTGGGGATATGAAGCTGGACTCCACAAATGAGGTCTCTGAATTTTATAATTATGATAGAACAAAAAATATGATAAATAAAAAACTCATAGGCCCATATAATTAAATCAGGGAGAGGAATTTAATGAATGAGAACTTTTGTTGTTCCGTTGCTTTCTGTTCTCCTTTTCAAAAAAAAAAAAAAAAATCCATAGCAGGCATAGAACTAGTAAAATACCATTGCTCATCATCTCAATCAATGCAGACCGACATATCTAAAAACACAAGATGTTCTCCATCAACATGCAATATGAACTATACCCTATATCCCTTGCAAACTCCTATATGCATATCGAACACAAGGGCATACATTAGGAGGTCGCTTTACATGGCATAAGCAGCATTATGCATGTGGCCTTTGCATGCCAAGGGTGTGAATTTAACAGTCCTATGTAGTATATTTGTCACGCTCCCAATCCGAGATTTTGAATCGAGGATCATGGCAACTGTCGCATACTCATAAAAAACTCTTCCCATAAGCATGCAAGGCATCTTATCATGCTATCCTAAAACAACAGCGGAATAATTAGTCAATAATTTAAATCCAAAACATAACGATCTAAATTTTTTCTTTAATATCTTAATAAATTCAACAATGATTCATAGGCCTTACACCAAATTCAATAAGACTTTCAACCTAAATTAAAAGTATGAAGATTCTGCTTCTGATCACTCTTCCATTCATATCTTGTATCATCTTAATTCCTCAACATCTGTAAAAATAGTAAAATAGAAGGTAATGAGCTAGACAGCCCAGTAAGCAATGATCACTTTTCAACAGATTTCATCAGGCATTTAAGTAAATAATCATTTATAAAAAATAAGCATATAGAGTTCATCAATTCGAAATCAATTTCAATTATGTAACATAATTCATGCCAAATTCATTTTTTTTTTCGAAAATTCAAGTTTCTTTCGAGATTTCAATTTCTTTCGTTCTTAAATTCTTTTCGTCAACCATAAGCTATGACCATATTTTTTCTGTGGCAGGATCATAACACCGCATATCTTCTTGCGGTGAGCTGCGAATCATCTGGCAGCAAAGTCCTTTGGAACCGCTGGTCTCTCTGGCGGTTTATCGCTGGTCTCTCTGGCGACGTAAACCCTCAGAATAAATCAATTACCAACGTATATGCCCCCATTAGCAGGGTCCTTTACATAGTCAGGTTGTCAATTCATAATGTTTCTTATATCATAATTCTTCATAAATCATATTTCATATTCTAATTTCGATAATAAAACATATAATCATGTAGTATCGAAATCAATCAATATAATGCATCATGGAATCAATATGTTCAATCATGTTTCATCATAACATTTTAAATAAGATATTTTCATAACAAAATATCATTCATCCAATTCATGCATCGTTTCACAAATCATGTCAGAAAAATACATTATAATTTGCCGATAAATCTAGAAAAAGTAAAATATTACTTACCTCGAACGCATTCCAATAAATCCACATAATTCTATAAATTTTCTTCCAAAAATTCTGTTCATAGATCATATTGCGATATCCCATGATCAAACATCCACAATCTTATACAGAATCAATTTCAATAATTAGAAAGAATATGAATACCATATTTCAACGATTTAGATTGGGTCCGATCATCTAATTTCATCTAATCAAAATCTAATTAGGACCTAAACAATCCAAAGTTTGACTATCAGATCAAATCAGATAAGAAGTGATAGGATCGAGATTTCTTCATTGATTTCATAAAATCAAGTGGAGAGAGAAAATCAGAGGAGAGAGAATTCATGAGGTACAATTCGAATTGATCAGGTGACACAATCCAACATTACGATTGGTCCAATATCTTGATTGGTGAAATTAACATGATCAAAGCAAGTCATAGCTAGATCAAAATTATGGATGATCAAATCTAAAGATTCATGGTCTGATTAAGGTGGGTGCCAGTACGCTGTCTGACAACCATAGATCAGGATTCTTCATTAGAATCAGATCAGGACTATTAAAAAAAAAAATTTCATTGACTAACCTTTTTAGAGAGAGAATATTTTAGAGAGAGAAAATTTTAGAGAGAGAAAACTCATCTTGGATTCTTCAGACAATATGATTCAATAAATCTGATCGATCAGATCAAATCATGCTAAAATTATCATGTGGACAATTCAATAAGATCATGAGAAATAAAATCTAAAAATACCTGATCTGATCAAAGTGGATGTCGGTGTACCGTCCGATGATCACAGATCAAAAATCCATCACGAGGATCATTTAAATTCATCATCATTCTTCTCAAAATTTTAAAAATCTTAGGAGAGAGAAATAATCTAGAGGGAGGATTCTAGAGAGAGAAAGTCCAATTTTAGAGAGAGAAAATATTAGTTCAGGCTGAAGAGAGAGAGGGAAGAGAAAGAAACTCTCTTTCTCATATTTTATTATTTATATCATTATTTATTAATTAATTAATCTTAATTTTTTTTTTCTTTTCTTTCTTCTTCTTCTTCTTTTTTCTTTTTCTTCACGGAAGAGAGAGGAGAGAAAATTCTATTTATTATTATTATATTATTATTTTATTTTTTTTTTCTTCTTTTTTTTTTCTTTTTTTTTCTTTTCTTTTTCTTTTTTTTTCTTTTATTTTTCTTCTTTTTCTTTTCTTTTCTTTTCCTTCTTCTTCTTCTTCTTTTCTTCTTCTTTTCCCATGGGTTTCTTTTGGGCCAAAACAGGGGACTATGAGATCCCCTCGTTGGTGTTCCGACCGACGGCGCAGCCGGCGTGGGCGGCCATCGGCAGAAGGGGAGCGACTCGACGACACTATTTGAGCCAAACCGATGGTCGGCGGTGACCACCGACGTCGGAAAAATGGCAAATATAAAAGTTCTTCCGCAACAAAATCCGGTGACTCCAGTCGCCGGCGAGCATGCACATCAGCACGGGAAGGAAAGGGGAGAAGAGAGGAAGGGGAGGAGGCTTACCTCCGATGCCGATGAAGCTTTTCCGACGAGCAATTGGACGGGCACAGGGATGGTCTTCCACGAAAATTTTTCGGCGATTGCCGCCGACTAGGCTTAGAATCCTTGGTGGAAGGAAGAGAGGAGGGATCTCCTCCTTAAATAGAGCTGGAGGGAACTCATCTCCGACTCCGATTGGGAGCCAGTGAGAGGAGGAAGAAGACTCCCTTCGGGAGTCTTCTCCCCTATTTTTTTTTTCTTCTCTTTTTTTTTTCATTTGGGCTTGGCTGGGCTAGGATTCTTATTCGGACCGGGCCGGGCTATCACATTCTTCCCCTCTAAAAGAAATTTCATCCTCGAAATTTTTTTTGCTTGAGTCTTCATAGTTTTTTACTTTAATCTCACCTACAAATATTTCAATAGTCTAATTCTTGATATGAATTCATTCTTAAATCATTTCATAAGGAAAAAGTCGGTACATCAAATATCGATCTGAAATGGAACCATTCATTTTCTTATTTATCAAGATCAACATCTCAAAGATTTTCAATATTTCAAGATTTCGAAATTATGATCTTATTTTCTGTAAAAATTAATGTTCAATATCTCATGACTCAAATTAAAATCAAATCTATCTCTTGTGAATAGAAGAAGGTAAATGTCTCTATTCTTGCATAAGAACTTCATTCATCATCATCATTCATTTTTTTTTAAATATTATCCACTCTTAATTTCAACCCATCATAAGATAGGAAAAACATACTTATGTGAATCATATAATGACATCCCAATCAATCAAAATTCAAAAATATTTTTTCTTATTCATACTTTCAAAGGTTAAAGATTTATCATTTCAATCTCATTCTTGAATTTTTGATATTTTAATTCTCGATACAACTTCATCATTAAGTCATTTCATAAAGATCAATATCACCACTGTCGATTGAATCAATATCACTATTTCTAGTCATCAAAATTTTCTTACTCAAACCCTCAAACTCTTAAATATTCTAATTCTTGAAGTAAATTTTATCATTAAGTCATTCCATAATAAAAATCAATAACTCAAAAATTGATCTAAATCAAAACTATATTTTTCTTATAATCAAAATCAATATCTCTATTCTAAGTAAATATATCAATTTTCTTTATCTAAACATTAACAACTCTTAATTAATCGATTCATTATCAAATTAAATTATAAATAACTCCAATCCATCTTTTGTAGAATAATCATCAATATCAATAGATAACCTCAATTTTTTTCATTCAATTAGAGAAATAATAATGATCAAAAGAGTTCTAACTTCAAATTTTATTATACCCTAGAGATAAATATTTGAGTATAATAATCTAAGATTAAAATTATTATTCGATAAATAATCTCAAATTCTTTCTAATAAATCGAGAATTATAAAATTCAATTCTAGGATAGAGAAAATTTATCTCTAAATATTCTAAATCTAAAATCAAAAATCAAAAGTCCACTCATCCTAGAATTAGGATGCTAATTATTTTTGTAGCATAGTAGGTGGAAGCACTACTTTTAAAAATCACATTAGGATATCTAAAATAATTTAAAATTTTTAAAATATTATTCTTTCTAATATCAATAAATTTTTTGGATCAAACCATATCATCTATCATAATTCTTTAACTCAAAGGGTCAACATTCCTGACTTACTCAAAGTAATCCAGATTACCATCCTTCCGCTGCGCACTCTGATCTAACAATCAAAATTTCTTAGGTTCACCAAAAAAAGTTTGATCAAATTATTTATTTATCTTATCAATAGAAAAGACCTAAAATTTTAAATTTCAATTGAAGTCAAAGATTAACTTTCAATTCTCATTCATACCTTTACTGGTGTACAATAATCTTGATTAACCCTTGAGTCCAATATCATATTTAAACCATCATATAGATTTACTATAATCAATATGAATCAAATCTTAATTCTCATATCAATTCAATTCGATAATTTTCAAACCAAAAATCCTTATAAGTCAAATTAATGAAGAAAAAATCCTTCGATGCTCCACCAAATTTGGACATAATCTGAATATATAAGAACTTCAAATCATTATTTTTTTCTAAAATTTCTATCATCAGGATCTTCAATATCTATCAAATATCCTTTCATAACAATCATACAAGCTTCAAAAAAAATTAAATCTCCATTTAATAGTAGATTCAATTAAGGACCTTGTTAACAAAAGCAAAAGAACTCCATATCAATTCCTAAATCCAAAATTTCTAAATTGTAAGTTCACATGGATCTCTTAATCTGAAATAAATATAAATCAGATCTTTTATTTTAATCTGAAGATATCAATTTTTCATTAATAACTTCAACAATAATATCAAAAAATCTCTTGATCAACTTAGATACGAAATCTTAAAATTAAAATTTCATACACATCATGTAGTCTCCAAAAGACATAATAAGATTTATTATCTAGATCTAAGGATGATGATTAAAGATTTCAGCACGATGAATATTCTACAATCTCATAATCCATTTCATCCATAAAAAATAAGTTTCTTTGCAATATCCTCAAATATGCATTCATCATAATATGCCACTTTATATATGATCTACATACCAAGTTTAATTTCGATAAATATTCCAATCAAGCATCATAAAAGATTTTTCTTAGTCCATCCTGGAACAATATTTTATCGTCAAATCTTTATCTTGCCAATAATAATCAACTTCTCAACTAGAAGTAATATCATAGTATTATTCTCACATCGAATTTGAACTTACGATTCACTTGAATAACCAATAATCAAATTAATAACCATAATACACAATAAAATTTTATGTCAATCCTTTTGTGATTACTTTCGATCCAAATCTAACTAATCATATCATGATCAATAGATTATCCATCATATTTCAAATTCTATATGTTATAATCTCTTGTGATCCTTTCATACATAATCTCAATATTTAATCAAAATTTATAAATATTTTTTCCACTACAATCATCAAAGATCTACACTATAATATCTCTGGTGTCTATCCACTTACACCTATTCTATATCTGATTCTATGTTTTATAATTTATCTACTTATACTCTGATACCACTTTAATTGTCACGCCCCCGACCCGAGATTTTGAATCGAGGGTCATGGCAACCGTCGCATACTCATAGAAAACTCTTCCCATAAGCATGCAAGGCATCTTATCATGCTATCCTAAAACAACAGCAGAATAATTAGTCAATAATTTAAATCCAAAATATAACGATTTAAATTTCTTCTTTAATATCTTAATAAATTCAACAATGATTCATAGGCCTTACACCAAATTCAATAAGACTTTCAACCTAAATTAAAAGTATGGAGATTCTGCTTCTGATCACTCTTCCATTCATATCTTGTATCATCTTAATTCCTCAACATCTGTAAAAACAGTAAAATAGAAGGTAATGAGCTAGACAGCCCAGTAAGCAATGATCACTTTTCAACAGATTTCATCAGGCATTTAAGTAAATAATTATTTATAGAAAATAAGCATATAGAGTTCATCAATTCGAAATCAATTTCAATTATGCAACATAATTCATGCCAAATTCATTTTTTTTTCGAAAATTCAAGTTTCTTTTGAGATTTTAATTTCTTTCGTTCTTAAATTTTTTTCGTTAACCATGAGCTATGACCACATTTTTTCTGTGGCAGGATCATAACATCGCGTATCTTCTTGCGGTGAGCTGCGAATTATCTGACAGCAAAGTCCTTCGAAATCGCTGGTCTCTCTGGCGGTTTGTCGCTGGTCTCTCTGGCAACGTAAACTCTCAAGACAAATCAATTGCCAACGTATATGCCCCCATTGGCATGGTCCTTTACATAGTCAGGTTGTCAATTCATAATGTTTCTTATATCATAATTCTTTATAAATCATATTTCATATTCTAATTTCGATAATAAAATATATAATCATGTAGTATCGAAATCAATCAATATAATGCATCATAGAATCAATATGTTCAATCATGCTTCATCATAACATTTCAAATAAGATATTTTCATAACAAAATACCATTCATCCAATTCATGCATCGTTTCATAAATCGTGTCAGAAAAATATATTATAATTTATCGATAAATCTAGAAAAAGTGAAACATTACTTACCTCGAACGCATTCCAATAAATCTATATAATTCTATAATTTTTTTTCCAAAAATTCTGTTCGTTGATCATATTGCGATATCCCATGATCAAACATCCACAATCCTATACAGAATCAATTTCAATAATTAGAAAGAATACGAATACCATATTTCAACGATTTAGATTGGGTCCGATCATCTAATTTCATCTAATCAAAATCTAATTAGGACCTAAACGATCCAAAGTTTGACTATCAGATCAAATCGGATAAGAAGTGATAGGATCGAGATTTCTTCGTTGGTTTCATAAAATCAAGTGGAGAGAGAAAATCAGAGGAGAGAGAATTCATGAGGTACAATTCGAATTGATCAGGTGACACAATCCAACATTACGATTGGTCTAATATCTTGATTGGTGAAATCAACATGATCAAATCAAGTCATGGCTAGATCGAAATCATGGATGATCAAATCTAAAGATTCATGGTCTGATTAAGGTGGGTGCTAGTATGCTGTCTGACAACCATGGATCAGAGTTCTTCATTAGAATCAGATCAGGACTATTAAAAGAAATTTTTTCATTGACTAATCTTTTTAGAGAGAGAATCAATCAAGAGAGAGAATATTTTAGAGAGAGAAAATTCTAGAGAGAGAAACTCATCTTGAATTCTTCAGACAATATGATTCAATAAATCTGATCGATCAGATCAAATCATACTGAAATTATCATGTGGACAATTCAATAAGATCATGAGAAATAAAATCTAAAAATACCTGATTTGATCAAAGTGGATGTCGGTGTATCGTCCGACGATCACAGATCAAAAATCCATCATGAGGATCATTTAAATTCATCATCATTCTTCTCAAAATTTTAGAAATCTTAGGAGAGAGAAATAATCTAGAGGGAGAATTTTAGAGAGAGAAAGTAGAGAGAGAAAGTCCAATTTTAGAGAGAGAAAATACTAGTTCAGGCTGAAGAGAGAGAGGGAAGAGAAAGAAACTCTCTTTCTCATATTTTATTATTTATATCATTATTTATTAATTAATTAATCTTATTTTTCTTTCTTATTTTCTTTCTTCTTCTTCTTTTTTTTTTCTTTTTCTTCACGGAAGAGAGAGGAGAGAAAATCCTATTTATTATTATTATATTATTATTATTTTATTTTTTTCTTTTTCATTTTTTTCATTTTTTTCATTTTTTTCTTTTTCTTTTCTTTTTCTTTTCTTTTTCTTCTTTTTCTTTTCTTTTTCTTTTCTTTTCCCGTGGGTTTCTTTTGGGCCGAAACAGGGGACCGTGAGGTCCCCTCGTTGGTGTTCCGACCGACGGCACAGCCGGCGTGGGCGGCCGTCGGCAGAAGGGGAGCGACTCAACGACACTAGGAGAGCCAAATCGGTGGTCGGCGGTGACCACCGGCGTCAGAAAAATGACAAATATAAAGGTTCTTCCGCAACAAAATCCGACGACTCCAGTCGCCGGTGAGCGTGCACATTGGCACGGGAAGGAAAGGGGAGAAGAGAGGAAGGGGAGGAGGCTTACCTCCGACGCCGGCGAAGCTTTTCCGGCGAGCAATTGGACGGGCACAGGGACGGTCTTCCGCAGGAATTTTCCGGCGATTGCCGCCGACTGGGCTTAGAATCCTCGGTGGAAGGAAGAGAGGAGGGATCTCCTCCTTAAATAGAGCCGGAGGGAACTCGTGTCCGACTCCGATTGGGAGCCGGCGAGAGGAGGAAGAAGACTCCCTTCGGGAGTCTTCTCCCCTATTTTTTTTTCTTCTCTTTTTTTTTTTCGTTTGGGCTTGGCTGGGCTGAGATTCTTATTCGGGCCGGGCCGGGCTATCACAATATTAGTTAAGATTCAATAAATATTCTTTCATATTTTAGCTATATATTTTAATTACCTCTAAAGTGAAGTCCTCCAATCCAACGAATCTGCAACCTTATTAACTTCACTGCAATGTCGATGGCAAACATTTTTCTTTTTTTTTGTTGCAAAACTCAGACATTTATCCAATAGTGTGGGATGATAAGGGATTTTACCCTTACCCCTAGAATTGATCCAAGAACTATGGTAGACTTGAAGCATTAGCCTTACTGGGTGCTGCCATAATTCCTTCCATATTTTTGGTGACTTGCCATAATTCCTTCCAAGCTTGCATCTTGGAAAGTATAAACCAATACGTTAGCTCGACTTGATATCAATCACCTACCAAAATAATTGAGATGTTTACCTTTATGATTGTTGATTGCATGAATGATTTTGAGGCTATTGTTCACATGTAGGTAAGGCTTAAATCTCCCTACCTAAAATTATTGTATGCTTTTAACTGCATGAAAAATACAATGTAGGTCAAAATGCAATGCTTTTTGGAGCACCGATTATGTATAGAAGAAAAGCTGCCTGTGCCTGCTATTACTTTGCTGGCAATTTAGCAACCATCTTTGTGTATGTTGCCCTAAATTCCTCCAGCAATATCCGCCCTTCTATGCCACGGTCAAAATAACCCTTTTGTAGCGCTAGTTGATAGAGGCAGATCCCAGGAGCGGCAAAAACATAGCCTGCCCAATATCATTTCTAGCATTACAAAATTTAAAGCTGGCCCAGCCCATATCCAGCAGACCTCTTTCGGCCCATTATCACAAAGAGAAGAAAAGACCTAGGTCTTTTTCTTTTTTTTTTTTTGATTGAAATGGATTATTTATATATGTCTAATGTGAATACATTCAAAAAGATCAGAAAATAAAATGTCTCTGAAGGGCCTAGGGGCTACTACCTCAGAAGTCCACAAACAATCCCCGATATGCTCCATAATATGGTTGCCACCTAATCAGCTGCAGTATTTGCTTTTCGAAATATATATCCACTATAAGTCCAGTGCATCTAAAAAACAAGACCGAGATATCCCATAGTAGAGAATGGGTAGTGGCTCCCTGCATACACCCCTGTAACCATGACACCACCGTAGCTAAGTCACCCTCAATAACCATGTGATCTACTCTCAATACGTGTCGAGCATGCATGACTCCTATCCAAGCTGCATGAAGCTTCACCATAAAAATCGAGGGCTCAAATAGATGATAATGTTAGAAAAAAGGGCTTCCTTCCCTCCTAGGCAAGCTATGGATAATATTTGACAAGTACAATCAACAATGGCAAATAATAATTCAATAGAAGTAGAAAATCAAGCAACCAAAAGAATGGAAATACCAATCTTTTACATGAAAAATTCTTCAAAAAAAAAAAACATGGGGCACCAAGCAAGAATCCACTAATCAATGATATGAAGAGTACAAGAGGTCCACAAATAACAAAATAATATAAGAGCATAAGAAAATCTCTATAAAAAAGTATCAACAAACTTCCAACTTATAAAGTTTGTAGACACACCCCCAATGAGAGAAATCTCCAACTTTTCAAAAGCACCAAATGCTCTTGTAGATAAGATGAGTGAAGAGAATCAAATTCTTGTGCCTGAAACTTCAATTCAAGAAGAATCTTATATGAGAAACCCTTATTATGTGTAGAAAATCAAAATCCCACCTCTTCTCCTTCTCTTTTTTTCTTATATAGACTACCGTTTAAAAACATATGCCCTATTAATAACGCCCATGTCCAACACCTACTAGTATGGTGTGGACCACTCCACATGAGGCTAGCCTAAAACATAAGTAGTAAGCCCAACAATCTCTCCCTCTAGATGCATGAGGAGGACTCCCATTGCTTAGTTAATCCCATGCCCAAGTGCCCATGCTCACCGTACACCTACACCCACAAAATTCCTACAAAGTTCTTGCTTCTCCTTTGTAAGAGGCTCGGTCATCATGTCCAACGGATCGTGGTCTGTTGAGATCTTCATAATCTTCATCCATTGCTTCTCCAAGATATCTCAGATTCAATGGTAGCAAACATCAATATACTTTGTTCTAGCATAATAAGTTGCATTCTTACTAAGATCAATAGCACTTTGATTATCACAATAAATCACATATCCATCTTGCTCTATGTCTAATTCTCGTTAGAAACCCATCAACCACAATATTTCTTTGCAAGCTTTGGTAATGGCTATATACTCGTTTCAGTGATGGAAAGAACAATATATTTTTGAAGCTTGAATCGCTATGATATAGCTCTCCCTCTAAAAATGAATAAATAACCCGAAGTAGACCCCCTTGTCAACATTACCGGTCATATTTGAAACCGTATATCTCATCAAGAGTAGTTTTGTGCCACCAAAATATAAACATGAATCGGATGTGTCTTTCAAGTATCTCATTATCCACTTCACTACTATCCAATGCTCTTTACCTGGGTTTGTAAGGAATCTACTTATAATACCAACCGCATGTGCTATATCCAATCTTGTATAAACCATAGTATATATTACGCTCCCAAAGGCGAAGAAATAGGAAATATTCTTCGTCTCATTTCTTTTCATCTCATTTGAAGGACTTTGCTGCAAACTCAACTTGAAATGGCTCATAAGTAGTGTTCCAACCAGTTTAGCATTTTTCATGTTAAACTTGTCAAGTACCCATTCAATATACTTTGTTTGTGATAGCCACAACTTTCTTACTTCTTTATCACGCTTGATTTCTATGTACAAGATTTTTTTTTACCAGACCCAAATCCTTTATGTCAAAAGACTTGCTTAAATCTTTCTTCAACTTATAAATCTTTCTAACATTCTTACCAATTAGAAACATATCACCAACATAGAGCAAAAGAATAATAAAATCATCATCCTCAAACCTTTTAGTATAGACATAATGATTTGCATTTGTCCTCTTGTACTCATGGATTATCATAAAAGCATCAAATTTCTTGTATCATAAGCGAGGGGCTTATTCAAACCATACGAGCTCTTTTTGAATGTGCAAATCAAGTGCTCTTTGCCCTTGACAACAAAACCTTGAGGTTGCTCCATGTAGATTTTCTCTTCCAAGTCACCATGAAGAAAAGCGGTCTTGACATCTAGTTTCTCCAACTATAGATCTAAGCATGCAACAAGACCTAGAATAATCCAGATATATAGAGGATATTTTGACAACCGAAGAGAAAATCTCATCAAAGTCAATACTTTTTTGTTGCTTAAAACCTTTTATAACTAGCCGAGCCTTGTATTTGACTTACTTGTCACCATCATTTTTTAATCGAAACACCCATTTATTTTTCAAAACTTTTCAATCCTTTGATAGCTCTACCAAATCATATGTATCATTCTTGTGCAAAAAGTCAATTTCTTCTGGCATAGCCTATTGCCACTTGTCTCTTTGTTCATGAACTCATGCTTCTTGAAAAGTTTTCAGTTCCCCACACCACTAAGCATCACATACTTACTAGAAGAAAACTTCTTTGATAGTTGATATAGCCTTGTAGACCTTCTTAGTTGCAACACCGGAGGTAGTTGTTCTTAGTGATGTAGCTCTTCTTGGTCATCACCAATTTCAAAAGGAACATTTTCATGTAGTACTTCTCCTTGGCTTTCTTGGACATCTCCCCCTTCATCATGAATCATCGAAGGAGAAATAGGCCTTAAATCAACAAATTCACCTCCACTAGCTTGTGTTTTCTCCACTTTTTCAAAGTCTTCAATAGTTTGATTTTTAAAGAAAATAACATCTTGACTTTTAACCTACTTCTTTACTTCCAGATCCCAAAGCCTATAACCAAACTCTTTACTTCTATATCCCAAGAAAATGTACGGCCTTGATTTATTATCAAGCTTGGTTCTTTGACCTTTTGGCATATGAACAAATGCTTTACATCCGAAAATACTCAAGTGCTTGAAAGAGGCATCTTTTTTGGTCCATGTCTTTTTCAGACAATTCTCATTCAATGGTATTGAAGGAGATTGATTGATCAAGTAGTAAACGATGTGCATAGCCTCTCCCTAGAAAGATCTTAACAATTTGGCATATGACAACATACACCGAATCTTCTCACAAATTGTGCAATTCATCCCCTCCACCACATCATTATGTTGAGGAGTATCAGATTCCATCTTCTTAAATCGAATACCATGATTACTACAATATTCTTTAAATAGCCTCTATATTCTCCACCATTATCAGTATGGATGCACTTCAAAGGCTGTCCGATCTCCCTTTTAACTTTAGTATTAAAGTACTTAAAAATATCAAAAACTTCATCTTTATGCTTTACAGTATAAGCCCATATCCTTTTAGAAGCATTATCTATAAAAGTCACAAAGTAAGTAGCACCACCCATGGATTTTACTCTCATGGGTTCACAAATATCGGAATGAACCAATTTCAATAAATCATACTTTCTAGTAGAAGTATGTGTAAAGGAAATTCTATATTGTTTATTAAGAATATAATAAGTGCATCAGTTCAAAGACATTCTTTTGACTTCCGTAATGAGTTTTTTTTTTGTAAGAACTTAGAGGTCTTTCTCACTCATATGACCAAGTCACTTGTGCTATAGATCCATAGTAGCTTCTTGCTCTAAGATATTGATTTGGTTCTTACACACTTTAGCTTGTGTTCGATAAAGTGTACAATATTTTCTCTCTTGCTATAATGAGAGCACTCTTGATAAGTTTCTAACATCCATTAATAAATCGATTTTTCAAGCCTTCATCATCCAATTTTTCGATAGAGATCAAGTTCAAATGGAGCCTCGGAATGTGCCTCATATATTTGAGTATCAATTTGGTACCCAAACTAGTCTCAAGACAAACATTATCTATCCCTATAATTTTTGTAACACTACTATTATCTATCTTCACAAAGTTAAAATCATCCATCTTGTAAGAAGTGAAGAAATCCAATCAGGAATAGCATGACATAAAGCACCACTATCAATGATCCAATCCAACTCTTAATTTGTAATGCCAAGGCAAGTTTTATCACAAGCAGATAAAATAATTAACTCTTCATCAGAAGAAACCGCGGTGGTGTCTTTATCCTCTTACTTGCCTTTACCTTTTCTTTCTTTCTTCTTCTTAAGAAATTTATAATTTCTCTTTATATGGCTGGGTTTACTACACTTATAACAATATATGCCTGTCCTAGATTTGGATCTTTCTTTAGATTTTTTCTGATGATAAAAATCCTAACTTTTACTCCTCCCTCTATTATCCAAGACAAAAATTTGTGATTCTGAAAAATCTATATTCTTCCTTCTAGTCTCATTCTCAAGTAAACTAGCTTTAGTCATACTCATTGTTACTACTCCATTTGGTACCGAGTTAGTGAGAGCTACTACCAAAGTCTCATAACTATCCAGAAATGAACTTAAGAGTAGTAATGCATGAAACTCATCTTCCAACACCATTTTCATGGTTGCAAGTTGATTCATCATACTTTGCATCTCATTCAAGTGGTTCGTCATTGGTGTGCCCTCCTTGTACTTCAAATTAACAAGCTTTTTAAACACATAAAGTATGTTGTTAGCGGTTTTTCTCTCTTACGAATCTTCATGCTTCTTCTAAAGTACACTAGCCAATATTTCATTCTTCACTTTGTGATAAATATTATCATCCAACCATTACCGAATAAAGCCAACACATTATCGATTCAAAAGTTACCACTTCTCATCGATCATATCTTTAGGCTTGGCATCATCACCCTCCAATAGAGTATACATTTCCTTATAATAAAGTAAGTCTAGCATCTTGCGCTTTCATGTTTTCCAATTGCCATCATTAAGGCTCACCATTCTACTTGTATTCACCTCCATAACTTATTCAAAAATTTTATCAAATACCTTATAGACACCAACCTAGCTTTCATATCACTTGTTAGGAAGAAGGACTTCTTTTCCTCCTAGGCAAGCTATGGATAATATTTGACAAGCACAATCAACAATAGCAAATAATAATCCACTAGAAGTAAACAACTGATCCACCAAAAGAATGGAAACACTAATCTTTTATGTGGAAAATACTTCAAAAAGAAAAAAAACCATAGGGCACTAGGTAAACATCCACTAATTAATGATATGAAGAGTACAAGAGGTCTACAATAATAAGATAATGTAAAAGCATAAGAAAAGCATCAACAAGCTTCCAACTTACAAAGTTTGTAGACATACTTCTAAAGAAAAAAATCTCCAACTTTTCGAAAGCACCAAACACTCTTGTAGATGAGATGAGTGAAGGAAATCAAATCCTTATGTCTTGAAGTTCAATCCAAGAAGAATCTTATATAAGAAACCTTCGTTGTGTATAGGAAATTAAAACCTCGCCTCTTCTCCTCTTTTCTCTTTTTTCTTCTTCTTGTATAGGCTACCACTTAAAAATATATGCCCTATTAACAAGGCCCATGCCCAACATCTATTAGTATGGTGTGGGACACTCCATATGGGGCTAGTCCAAAAGATAAGTAGTAAGCCTAACAGATAATCCCTACTGCCATCAATCTGAAGTCAAGCCATCAAATCATGAATTCAATGCCACCTCTTTTATCGTTGATACTCCCATCAAAATTGACCTTAAGATATCTTAGAAGTGGAGGCTCCCAAACTGTGAATTCCTGTCGGGTCAAAGACCTAGGTCTTTCATCTTTAAGTTTCTTCTCATGAAATTCGGACCAGCCTGCTTTGAAGTATTCCGACTATAAATGTGGGCCTTTATGATGTTGTATATGGGCTTCCCTCCCTTTTAGTTTTCTATTAAGTCTCTAACTTTCTCTCTAATTTGAGATATAGCAAATCTTATGTCAGAGTTTTACTTTAAAATAATATTTATTGATATATTTGAAGGGCTGGTTTACATCGAAGCTCAAGGCTATTAAATATATATGAAAGTAGAGTATGACAAGTATAGTAGATGCAACAACATAAAGAGACCAAACAGAAACAAAGAAAAGAACTAACAGAGCATAGATAAAAGACAAGAAAACAAAATAAATAATCCAATCCACACAACCAAAACAAAATGCTGGAAATACCTGAGATAGGAAGTCTCACTAGTATAAGCTATCAGACAATATAACTTACTAGTTATAATCGTTCTTTAAACTTACTAGTTACTCCTTCAAACAATGTAATTGATAAGCCTCTAGCTCTCACTATTTTTTACAAATTGCCCATCTCATCAAGATCTGAGTTGAAAAATGGAAAGAAAAAAGAAAAGATATCCCTAAACTAATTTCCCTTTCTAGTTTAAGTTAATAGAGGTTGTAGCTATATTGATAGAAAGAATTAATATTTTTTTCATATTTAATTTTCACTCATGTTTTTAAAATTACACAAACATATACTTTCCTCCAGCAATAAAAGTCTGCATACAAATCTAGTTTGGCATACTTAAGTAGCCTCGCATGTCTCTGATTCAAGCTTCCGATACCCACTCCATCTTTCCTGGCTATGAGGACTGAGCATAGTTTAGTCCCCCTATCGATTATACACTAGAAGATCTTGGGTACCTATATATAATCAGGAAACCTAAATAATATCTTTTGGATAGTTTTTTGAATGACATCCTACATCATTACAAATGGTATTACACCATATTAGGTCCATGATCAATGCAATGCAACATCAATCTTTTTAGAGCTAATCATATGCTAATCATAGTATTTATGACTAGAATTGATTGAATTTGGATCCTTGATAAGAATGTTGGGGCTTATATGAGGAAAGTATACGAGGGCTCATGTGGATATGTGTTTTATACCATTATATGCTGAGAAGATTTGGATATTTATAGAAAAATTAAATTAATATCTTTTTGCTAATTTTTTTGAATTAAGTACTGGATCTTCCGGACCATAACTACTGGCTCTATAATATATCCACTTGGCTCTCTACTTGCCACCTTGGTCTCCTCGACAAGCATGTTGACAAGCATCAGTATGGCGACTTGCAAAGCTTGAACTAAGTCTTTAATACTCAAATTTTAACAAATCATGCATGCAATAGAGATCAATTGGGTTTTAGAGTTGATGAACACGATCAATAGTTTTGTGTTGGCAACTTGATTTTTATGAAAGTTGATAGCATTAGCCCAAACTCATAGTTCCAGCCTTCATGACCAGTCTCATATAGATGAGTCCTTAAAGGTACTTATGATTTAGCAGCTCGAAGGCATCCAATCTCAAATCTATGAGAATATATCTTATCCTTAAAAATATTATTGCTAATATGAGCATTAATCACAATAGGGATATCAGGAGACATATTCTTGGTATCTATGTACACAATATAGTGCTCTAAGTAATTACTTATTCAGTTTTATTTCTACCACAACCAATCAAGGAGGTTGGGTATTCATTATCAATGACCACATAATGGGGTTAAGTTCCATTCACTTTGATAATTTTAGGACTTAGCATCTACATAGATCTTGAATCAATTAGTCTGTCAAGTTTTTTTTTATGATCTGATAGACTTTGATGATTTCAATATAACTAAAATCATTGCCCTTCCACATTCAACATTGTAGTATTAAAGAACCAAAATGTCACTGAGAATTTCTCATGGAATGGCCATGTGCCGAAATTTGCGATTTCACTTTTAAGACTAACTACTTATGAGATGGAATGATTTTTAGATTTTTCTTTTTATTTTTAGAATTTGTTTGGATGGTTGGATCTAAAATCTCATAAGATTCATGAATTTGGACAATACAACAACCAAAGCAAATTATTTTTTCTTCCTATGAGATTTAGGCTGACCCACTCAAAAGGTAATCTTGGATACTTATAAACATAGTCCTAGCTTAACCTATAATCCAATCATTCGATGGTTATACTAACCTAACTGATGAATTATATATAATTTTTGGTCTAACCATCCAAATAGGCCTTTAATATTTTTGCCAAGAACTTCAGGTGCAAAAATGTGACTGTCAAACCACATGACAATTATTGCTCATTAACCTCGAACATCCTCCCTCCTACCCACAATCCGTCCCCTCTCCCACACGCTCACTCATGGCCAACATACGACCCAAATCCTTCCCTTCACAGTTTACCATCATCTCCTTCCTCCTTTGCTCCATGTTTATGGCGGCATTAGCCTTGAACACAAACCACAGCTTCTACATGCATGATACGTGCTCAAGGGCTCGAAACCTTGCAAGGCATGCAGCCGCCTGTCGTATGCTCGTTTGTCCTAATAGGACGAGCATGACAACTTCTATGTATGCATGGCTTCTTCATTGGCCCAAGGCCCACAGTCATTGCAGATCCCATAATTATCGACGATTCTTCGATAGAGTGGCCAAGCACAATATCAAAGGCAGTGGGACGGGCTCAAGGTTTCTATGCTTTCTCATCACAAAAAATTTTCCTTTGTCAGCAAGTGCTAATTTGGTGTTTGCGGAGAGCAAGTCCAATGGTAGGATGAAGGACGATGCGTTCTCGTCGGTGAGGGCGTTGCCGACTATATATATTGGTGACGGTGGCCGCGTGTTTCCGGCTGGTTTGGGGCTCTGCTCTTGTTACGACCATTTGGTTGAACCGCACCACATGAGATGGCGTTCTTGTAGTTGGACGCTTATGTGACGAATTACGTACATTATTCATTGGTTATTTCGTGGTGGATCGCAGGTTGCAGGGATATTGGGACTCGTCGTTTGCGTTATTATTATTTGATGAGCTCTTTGATCTTGAGTGTACTCCATCTTAATGGACTACATAGCCATTATTTTTCGATACGTATTTAATATCTGCAGTTTTATTTTTTTATTTAAAATTTTGAATGACAAAAATATTCATCTTTTTTTAAAAAAATAATGACATTCTATGGCATATTATGACATCTTGCGGTCAAATTATGACTTCTCTATACAACAGCAAGTCATCATTTGGCCATAGGATGTCATAAGAAAGAGAGAGGTATTTTAGTCATTCAAAAATTTCATAAATTTTCAATGATAAAAATACCCATTTTTCTTTATAACTTCTAAAAAAAATTATAACTTTCTACTATACAGAAAGTTATAATTTAACTATTGGATATCATAATATATCCGTAGAATGTTATAATTTTTTTAAAAAATATATAATCTTTTTATGATTCAAAATTTTGAACGAAAAAATAAAATTATAGATATTAAATATATGTTGAAAAATGATGACTATGTAACCTAATAAAATAGAATGATATATTTTTTCTGTATCACATGCAGTGTATAAAAAATTATTCATACTTTCACATCAAAAGAAGGTTTTGATTGTACAAAACTCTTATCTTGGTTTGCTAATGTTGTCCCATTTTTGGCATTGCAATTTGGCGTTGAGCAACTTATTGGGAAGATTTGTTTTCTTTATCACTGTTCGTGATTTGTCCTTGACGTGATTTTCTCTTTTTTATATAAAACCTTTTTTTCTTTATGTTGTCACTTGGTCAAAACTTCAAAAGGGTTAGCCCTGTCGGCGTTCGTTGGTGCGTACAGCATTGGAACTTGTTGGGCCTTCGTTCGCATGCTGCTTAGCCTAATAAGACCCCGACATTTTGTTTGTTTCCTTGCAATATTTTTTCAATTGTCCTCCTATATAGCTATACATTACAATTTTTTTTTTTTAATTTTGAGGTATACAATGATGCACCGCTTAGTTATTTTGACCAAAAAAAATATTGATTAGAATCGATCTACGCATATACTTTTGACCATCCAATATAAAATGATCGCATCATTTATTATTAAAAAATATATTAATTTTCAATTTTGATTGAAAATTTTGAATAAAAATATTTATTATTAATCATAATTGGCCTGCAGATAAATTTTATTATTTTGGATAAAAAAATTATTTTTTTGAATGATGTGACATATTTTTATTGAATAGTCCAACATATATGTGATAGAATAGTTTGAAACAATAATTTCCCATTTACACTGCATGACTTTTTGAGTAAAAATATGTAATTCGTACTTAATTTGTATTACAATTATTTAACCATATGTCATAAATAGTCTGATAATTATCGATCTTATTAAAATTTGATGCCTCAAGATTCGATCTATATTGAGCCTATAGTGAGGTCCGCAACGACGAACGGAGTCCAACAAGCACAAGATCAGTCCAAACTGAGTTCGGATAAAAAAGATACGTTCGATTGAAGATAACACAAAAATCAAAGCGGCAGAGGCCGGCGGCGGCTAACGGAGGTCGAGTGGCACTACGGGCTCATGCGGGCATGGCCCAGGCCTATGCGAGGGCACGCGTGCGGGCGTGGCCCGCGCGTTATGCCTCACACAGTCCATGCATAGTGCATGGATCGACGGTCCACAAGGATTCGTGTGGATCGAAAGGATGTTTTCCCTTAGTTTTTCACAGTTCACCGTAAACCGACAGACATTTTCCTATGGTTTCTCATGGTCTACGAGAGTTTTCATGGATCATGATGCGATCCAACAGCCTCAAGCGTGGCCGATCGTCATTTGAAGGTTTAGAGAGGTTTTTGGATGCTATCAGGAGTCTATACTCCTGTTTTCTCACAGATTTAAGGCTTTAAAAGCCCAATTCACAGTACAAAGAACTGTGGTTGATTATTTGACAGAGAACCAAAGCGGCAGCAAAGGTGAGGCACCGACGTTGATGGAGAGCAAGCAGGATGCTTCAAGTAGATTATCAGGCAGCGATCGCTTTAGGAGTTCAAGAGAGTCTTCCTAGAGAGAGAGTTTTTGTGAGGAAGAGCTTCTTGTGAAGGAGAGATTGGGTGTACGAAGGTTAAGGGTGTGATCTTCTTTTATAATTTTTCTCTTTTCTCATAGTAAAACTTGCATACCCCGTGGAGGGGAGTCTTTTTTAGCTAATCCACGTATTTGATTATTTTTATTTTATTTTATTTTTCTTCCTGCTATCAAAAAAAGGCGGTACCAGAATACAGATTGCAGCAGTGATGAGCAAGATTGAAGATGGAAAAGATAAGATCAATCAAAATAGAGATCAACATGTTTGATGGAAAGAGTAATTTCTCTTTATGGCAGGCAAAGATGAAGGACGTGCTCATCCAGCAAGGGTTGATCGATGTTCTCTTGTACGAGGAGAAACCAACCACTATGGAGGTGCAGGATTAGAAGCAGCTCCAGATGCAGACAGTGAGTACCATCCACATGTATCTAAAAGATGAGGTGGTGATCCATGTGCTTGGCGAGACTTCTCCAATGATGTTGTGGTCGAAGCTCGAGGAGTTGTATATGACGAAATCTCTCACCAATACTCTCTTCCTCTGGAGGCAGTTTTATCAGCTGCGGACGACTGAGGGACAGAGCGTGTAGGAGTATCTCAGCCACTTCTAAAAGATCCTCACCGACCTCCTCAGCGTTGACGAGAAAGTTGAAAAGAATATCAGAACGCTGGTCTTGCTAGCATCGCTTTTTCCTTCGTATGAGTCTTTGGTGACTGCTCTTCTAGTGGAGAAGAGGACCATCAAGATGGACAAGGTCACCGCGGTGATTCTTCAGAATGAGATTCTCAAAAAGGAGAATCTAGCTTCGAGCTCAAGTGGCAGCTCAGCTTTGGTGGTTTCTAAAGGAGTAGGAGGTAGTAGACGGAGCGACAGGAGATCGCGACGAGGGCGGTCCAAGTCCAGGACGAGGGACTTGAGCAAGATCAGATGTTATCGGTGTGACGAGTCGGAGCATCTAGCCAGAGATTGTTTTCAACTCAGGATCAGATGAGGGCTACTGCAGCGACGATCAGTAGCGAGTCAGAGGGTGATACCCTAGAAATATCTGATGAGGTATCTACTTCTTTCCAGCGGTAGATTTTAGATTCTGCATGCACCTATCATGTATATTATAGAGAAGAGCAGTTTGACTTTCTGAAAAGTAGTGAGGGTACTGTTTATCTGCCGGATGGATCGAGCTATGCGATCAGAAGCATCGGGATGGCCAGCTGGAAGACGTATGATGGTGCAGTGAAAAGATTAGGGGAGGTTCGATAAATACCCAATTTCAGACGGAATCTTATCTCATAGAGAAGATCGGATTCGAGAGGCTACAGGATGATAACTAGTGGAGAAATCCTGAAAGTATTGTACGGTAATAGGATTATTCTGGAAGAGAAAAAGAGGACGAGAGGATATTACTATCTGACGGAGAGCCCAATGCGAAGTGGAGCTTCAGGAGCCAAGAGGAGTCCAGAACGAGGTGGAGCTCCAGGTGAAGGTAGATCGGGCACGAGACGCAAGACTCGAGAGGATGAAAGGCGATATCACAAGGTGAGATTCCTATTGCCGTAGGATGATACTCCGAGCAGATCTCAGGTTAGGAGGAGCACAGCATACGATGGAGATGGGATCGATCGGCCTGCCTCGACTCTCATGTCTATCCATCCATGATCAACAGGTGATTGCCCTAGGGCATGGGGGTGAGGAGATCTAGAAGCTGTCACACTTAGGAAGAGGTCAAATATCGAGTTGAAATGAAGATTGTTAAGATTTGATGTCTCGAGATTCGATCCACACTAAGCCCACAGTGAGGTCCGCGACAACGAACGGAGTCCAATGAAAAGAAGATCAGCCCAAATGGAGTCTAGATGAAAGAGATACGTTCGATTGAAAATGGTATGAAAATCGAAGCGATGGAGGCCAGCAGCAGTCGGTGGCGGTACGACGGAGGCCGTGGTGGCACTACCGCATGCGGCAGTGCGCAGGGCCGCGGCCTAGGCCCATGCAGGCATCCGCACGTTACGCCTCATGTGGTCCACGCGTAGCGTGTGGACCAGTGGTCCACGGGGACCCGTGTGGATCGAGGGGACATTTCCTCTTGGTTTCTCATGGTCCACCATGGACCGATAGGCGTTTCCCTATGGTTTCTCACAGTCTACGGGGATTTTCATGGACCATTGCGCGATTCGACGGCTTGGAGCATTGTCGGTCATGATCTAAAGATTCAGGGAGGTTTTTGGGTGCTGTGAGGAGTCTATACTTCTGTTTTCTCACGGATTTAAAGCTTTAAAAGCCCTGTTCATAGTACAGGAAACTGTGGTTGATTATTCGACAGACAATCAGAGCGGCAACAGAGGCGAGGCACCGACATCGACGAAGAGTAGCAGGATGCTTCAGGCAAACTGTCAGGCAGCGAACAGTGGTCGCTTCAGGGGTTCAAAGGGGTCTCTTAGAGAGAGAGCTTTTATGAGGAAGAGCTTTTTTGTGAGAGAAAGATTAGGTGTACACAAAGGTTGAAGGTGTGATCTTCTTTTGTAATTTTTTTCTTTTCTCATAGTGAAGTTTACTACCTCGTGGAGACGAACTTTCATGAATTTGATTATTTTTATTTTTTATTTTTATTTTTTTTTGCTAAGATGTGTAGTATCAAAAAGATTTTATGGAGATGATGTCCCAATAAATCGAATGGCAAGGTAAAGATACCTATCTTGTATTGGATAACCATGGCACAAGCTAAAGTGCTGCCAGCCGACCTTTACGTGCGGTCCAAACAGAGCCGGCTCCACAGTGCACGTGTCAGATCACTTCCCACCGTTTAGTCACTGCCAAAAGGTTCTAAAATTTCGCACTACTTGGGACCAGTTTGTTCCTGCCCGGTTAATGGTTCTCTAACTCTTCTGCATGGAATTGGAGTAGAAAGCCACTGTTCGGAACGAGACACAAATATATAAGCTCCAAAGTTACCTGTCGTTTTTACCACCTTTTTGGATGATAGCAAAGAACGAGATACAGATCTAAACCATGCAGCAGGGACTAGAAGAACGAGGTAATTGGCTCCTCTACTTGATAGAAAGAATAAAGTTTTCTGCGTTTCATATATTGTAACAATATGGACATGGGCCCCTCCCTCTCCCTTGGATTCTCCGGGAGTCAAGGGGCATCAAAAGCTCCGTATGTACCTTTTTTCTTGTGAATCTAGTGATCATCTCTGCGAGTTCACCCCTCTCCCCTTTTGCACAGTTAGTGTTCTCGTGAATGGAGATATGCTTTTGCTTTTCCCTCCTTTGGTCACGCATGACACAAAGTGAATGGGTGATAATGATGAGAGTTTGGATAATTTATTGTGTATAGAACGGTAAGAACCGAGCTTTTTTTAAAAGAATCTTACTGTCGAACACAAAAGATCAAACGTTTGGATAGAATCTTGCGCCAGTCAAAGTAGGCATTTCTTCACCACCAGGATAGGTTTGGCATTATGAAATTCTTTGCGCTCCCATCACGTCCTCAATCTTTATTTTTTCGTTCTCCCTTCACCGATATCCCATTTGTCCCACGTCTATTGTTATTTTTCTTCTGACTCTGTCCCACTTCTATAATTATTTCTCTCCTGACTCTTGTAATTTTTCCTCTCCTTTATACTTCTACCGCTGGTCTTTTCCCCTTGTCTTTGAACTTTATCGTCCGACTTTGTTTTGTCGTCAGAGCTGTTGACGTCAATGGAGACTTGCGAAGGAGAGAAAAGTATAGAAAATTTTGCCATAAAAAAGTAAATTTGTTTCATTACTAGAGGAAAGAAGTTGCCATAACGGCGATGATGGCTTTTTTGATGACAGAGGGAGGTGTTACCATCCTAATTTATTATTCTACATGAGGAGTTTACCTATAAGTACAGAAGGAGTTTGGTTGACTTTGGTCAGCCAGGAAAAGAGACCAATTTACAGGTTTATAGGTTTACAGATTTTCAGATTTATAGGCTTAGGGCAAAGAAAACAGGTTTACAGATTTACAGGGAAGATAAGAATAAGAAGATAATATATATTGATTTATATTAATCTGACGAAGTGAAATTTACAGATTTACAGATAATATATTATATACAGATTTACAGGTTTAGAGTAGCCCGATGAAGTGAAACTTACTGAAGCCATTGGATAATTGTTCGAATGTTTGGTTTAAATTTAACCTCAATACTGATGACCAGCTTACCAGCATGTTGTGGGATGGGCATCGGGGGCATCGAGTCCGAAAGTCCCATACCAGATACAATCAAGAGAGCCTACTGCTTATTAGTGCGAGTTCCCCCTCTTCCACATGAGGTGTCTTTTGCGGGGCAAAATCGTGAGGGGCGGGGTGCTGACTGGGTCAAAGGCCCGGGCCCCGTTCCAAAGCGGACAATACCTCACGATTGGGTGGAGGAGATGGTTCCGTACTATGGACAGTAGATCTCAACAATGGGCGCCGTCTGTGGAAACCCGTCCCCTACCTGCAGTAGTACGCTCCCTTACTGGAGGGGCTGTTGTGGGATGGGCATCGGGGGCATTGAGTCCGAAAGTCCCATATCGGATACAATCAAGAGAGCCTACTGCTTATTAGTGCGAGTTCCCCCTCTCCCACGTGAGGCGCCTTTTGCAGGGCAAAATCGTGAGGGGCAGGGTGCTGACTGGGTCAAAGGCCCGGGCCTCATTCCAAAGCGGACAATACCTCACGATTGGATGGAGGAGATGATTCGGTACTATGGGCAGTAGACTTCAACACAGCATTTGATAAATTTTCTGATAGAGGATATTTATTGTAAAGACTTCAAAATTAAATAGTCTTCTATATTTTTCTTTCTAAATCAACCAGCGGATGGTTGAAGTAAGGACGTCCCAGTCTTATCTAGTGATTTTGATTGGTGGTCATTCACGCCAGCTTTCCCAAGGATTTCTATAGACGACGGTCAAAAAGTAGCTAATCACATTGAAACTATTTAACAAACAATTATGAGAAATATTTTTTTAAAATTATTTATTAGTTTATTTCTCAACCCCTATGGATATTTTTCTTCTAGATTAGTTTAATCAATCCATTTTATCAAAAAAATAATAACAACCAAGAAACAGATAGAAAATAAACAGTAGCAACAGCAATATCTTTGGCCGAAGGCAGCAACCATTTTGCCATAATTTTTGTGATAAATTTTAATCTTTAATAGAGCTAAATCTTCATAGTGGGATATTTATGATTTTAAAATCTTGTATAATCATCTATGATTCAAATCTTCATAGTAGAATATTTATGATTCTGTATAATTTTGTATTGATAATAAAATCTTATGTAATCATTTATGATTCTGTGTAATATTGTATAATCATTTATAACCAGATTTGGATCACCTATCCTTCTATTTAAATACAGCAGGCTCATCTTGATGAATAAGGTGAAGTTTATAGAATTTTCTCTCTTTCAAATATTTTCATGGTATCAGAGCCAATTTGGGTAATTTTCTCAATTTTTTTTCAAAATTTTTGAGTTTTCTTTTCACAAATCCTCAACACTTCAACTTTTCTTTCAATCATGGCTGATCTCTCAAACTCATCAAACACACAAACACTTTCATCTACTATTCCCAACTTGCATATCAAACTCGAGGGTCCAAACTACTATCTATAGAAGAATATGATGATTCCACTTCTTCAGGCTTATAAACTTCTTGGATATGCCGACGGCACACTTAAGGCACCACCAGTGACGCTCACCGACAAGGATGGCACACCCAAACCAAATTTTGAATACAATACATGGTTAGTTCATGATCAATTTACTCTCACTGTGCTCTTGCTCTTTGTTGATTCCTCCGTCGGATCCAACCTTATTGGACTCTCCTCTGCTCACGCTACCTGGACTACTCTTGCTAGTCTCTTTGATTCTCACACCATGGCTCAAGAGGACTTTATTGATTTACAATGGCGTAAACTGAGCAAGAATAATAAATCCATGATGGCTTATTTAAAAGAGGTCCGTGATATTGCAAATCAATTTGCATATATCGGTAAGCCCGTGATGTCGATGCAGATTAATCAATGAATTACTTTGGGTCTGGGCTTGGAATGGGAGCCGCTTGTGCTCGCCTTTGCTCCCACACTTTCAACCCTGTCCACCAATGATTTGCAGGCACTACTTCTCCAACAAAAGGCATAACGCAACTTTACCACCACATCTGAGCCATCGCCACCTCTTACCAATCTCTTGGGGCCAACTCCACAACCCATAGTGCATTGGGCAGATGGTCATGATGGCATTTCTTATGGCGGCGGTCGGAGCTCACGTGGCCAACGGGGCAGACACGATGGTTGTGGCTGTCACGACGAAGGTAGAACTTACTTCTTCCCTTCTTGGGCTGATTCTTACAGTGGTTCTAAGTGCAATAATGGCATGGACTTCTCTCCGACTGACTATTATGATCGAAGCGGGCCTGGCAATTCTTCTCGGCCCAACTCAGCTGCATCATGGTCTGGCCACTCTGGTCAGCCAATTGGGCCTACTCGTGACTTCTTTGGCCCAACAAACTGAACCTGGTCCACTTTCAATAATTCACACTATGGATCCAACAGATTTTTCATATCCAATGATCAAGTTATTTATTAGATGTGTGCATGACCTAGTCACACGGCCCCACTCTGTTCTCCTCGTACACAGATAGTCCAAGCTCATTCTTTACAAGGATCAGTATCTGGGACTCATGATCTGGACTGGTATATTGGCCCTGGTGCAACGCATCATGTGACATCTGATCTCACCAACCTCAACATTAGGGATGATCAGTCAACCACAAATCATATCTTTATCAGTGATGGTCCAAGTTTGCTTGTCTTTGTCGCTGGCTCTTCTACTTTACATACACCTTATCGTCCTTTGCATATGAATAATATTTTATGTGCATCTAAAATTTTTAGAAATTTACTTTTCATATCCACATTTATTCACGATAATACCTGCTTTTTTTAGCTTCATCCTGAGTATTTTATTGTTAAGGACCTCCACACGCACCAAGAGCTTCTACAGGGACCAATTAAAGATGGGTTGTACTGCCTTCGCCCCAATGCTAGCTGTTCTTTGAACCCACAGGCTCTCCTATCTATCTCGGATTCAACAGTTTTGTGGCACCAACATTTAGGTCATGCTTCATTTTTCATTGTTCGGCATAGTTTATCTTCTAGTATTTTTTTAAATAAAGATCATGCTACCCATGTCTGTTCAGTATGTCAGATGGGTAAAATTGTAAACTGCTTTTTTCCACCTACCATGAATAAAAGTTCTATGTTATTTGAACTTGTGCATACAGACATGTAGGGTCCGACACCTATGACTTCTCATTCTGGTTATTTATATTATATTCATTTTTTTGATGATTATAGCAAATATTCTTGATTTTTTTGTCATGAAAAATCATTCTGATATTACACGAATATTTCGTGCTTTTCGCTTGCAAGTTGAGAATCTTTATTCCTATAAAATAAAGAATTTTCAATCTGATGGTGCTAAGGAATTTTTTCCCATGACTTTCAAAATAAATTATAAAATAATATCATTTTTTATCATATATCATGTCCACATACATCTCAGCAAATGGTGCTGCTGAGCAAAAATACAGACACATTGTTGATATGAGTCTTACGCTTTTTACTCATTCTCACCTATCTCCAAAGTTTTGAGACTATACATTTCAAACATCTATTTTTCTTATCAACCATCTTCCCACTAAATTTCTCCATTTTCAGTCACCTTATCAACTTTTGTATGGACACATTCCATATTACAATTTTCTTCGTGTATTTAGATGTTTGTGTTTTTCCTATCTTCGACCCTACACACAACACAAACTTGAACCACGTTCTCGACCCTGTATTTTTCTTGGATATCCTCAGCATTACCTTGGATATAAATATTTAGATCTTGCCACTGGTCATATTTTTGTCTATTGTATGGTAGTATATAATGAATATTCTTTTCTCTATGGGTCCAAGACATCTACATTGATCAGTTTCAATATAACCCGTGCAGGCTCCATGAACACTTCTGGTACATCTTGCCCTCCCTCTGACTCCTATACCCTACTTGTTCCACTATCTGGACCATCCATTGATAATTTGGTGACTGATCCTCTCCCTTCGGTTGGTGCAACTTCTGATATCTCTGAGCCACCTAGTTCACCACCACGGACTCATCACATGATGACTCGTTCTCGTGATGGCTCTCTTCCTCCACCTCGGTTCATTATCTCCAGGCATCCAGCTACCTTTTTTGTTTCTACTATTCTTCAAGAATCAAAATCTTTTACTATGGCTCAGAAAGATCCTAAGTGGATCCAGGCAATACAGGAGGAATATCAGGCTCTTCTTCAGAATCACACATGGGATCTTGTTCCGCCCTCTTCTACGCAAAATGTCATTAGCTGCAAATGGGTCTATAAGATCAAGCAGCATGCTGATGGCACCATTGATCGTTATAAGGCCCGTCTTGTGGCTAAAGATTTCAATCAACAGGAAGGGATTGACTATGAGGAGACATTTAGCCCTGTTATCAAATCAATTACTATTCGAACTATCTTATCCATTACAATTTCTCTTGATTGGCCTATCCGACAACTTGATGTTAAAAATGCATTCTTACATGGGCACTTGAATGAAGAAGTACATATGAAACAACCACCTGGATTCTTGGATACTTCTCACCCCATTTTGTTTGTCGGTTATGGCGATCTCTATATGATCTTAAACAGGCCCCACGGGCATGGTTCCAACGTCTGAGCAGCTTTTTTCAGTACCTTGGCTTTTTAGTCCTCGGGCAGACTCTTCTCTATTTATACTACGACGGTCTGATTATATGGTGCTTCTCTTGGTCTATGTTGATGATATTATCCTCACTGGCATACTTGGTGCTCCATTCACATCTCTTCTTACTGATCTTAGTCAAAAATTTGCGGTGAAAGATTTGGGCCCTCTTCAATATTTTTTTGGTATTGAGGCTGTTTCTAGTTCCTATGGTCTTCATCTTATACAATCAAAGTATATTCATAATATTCTAATCCGTTGTGCTATGCTTGACTGTAAGCCTCTCCATACTTCTGTTACCGTGGGGTCTCATCTCTCCTTGTTTGATGGTAATCTATACAACAACCCCTCTCTCTATCAAAGTGTGATTGGCGGTCTCTAATATCTTACCCTCACAAGATCTGATATTGCTTATGTCGTTAATCAAGTCTGTCAATTTATGCATAAGCCTATCACATCTCATTGGTCAGCCGTCAAATGAATCCTTCGTTATTTAAAAGGTACCATTACTCATGGACTCTTTCTTCGATGTGGTTCTTTATCTCTTTTGCATGATTATTTTGATGCTGATTGGGCTGACAACCCTGATGATCGATGCTCGATTAGCGGATATGCTATTTTTTTGATACCAAATCCTATCTCTTAGTCCTCTAAGAAGTAACATGCTGTTGCTAAGTCAAGCACAGAGTCTGAATACAAAAGTTTAACTAACGCCACTATTGAACTTATTTGGATACAGTCTTTGCTTCGTGAACTTTATCCACAACTTTGCTCTCCTTCGACCATGTGGTGCGATAATCTCTTTGCTATCTCATGGCTAATCCGGTGTTCCATGCTCGCACCAAACATATTGAAATTAATTATCATTTTGTTCGGACGCATGTCTTTCAGAAGTAGTTATCCCTTGGCTTTATTAATTCCAGTGATCAGCTTGCTGATGGGCTTACCAAGGGACTTGCTTCACCATGCTTTGACTTTCTGCGGTCCAAGCTTAATGTGCTTGACTCCCCATTATACTTGTGAGGGGGTAATAGAGCTAAATCTTCATAGTAGGATATTTATGATTCTAAAATCTTATGTAATCATCTATGATTCAAATCTTCATAGTAAGATATTTATGATTCTATGTAATCTTGTATTGATAGTAGAATCTTGTGTAATCATCTATGATTCTGTGTAATCTTGTATAATAATTTGTATCCAAATTTATATCATCTGTCCCTTTATTTAAACACAGCAGACTCACCCTGATGAATAAAGTGAGATTTATAAAATTTTCTCTTTCTCAAATATTTTCTATCTTATTTCTTTCTTCTACATTTCATCCTCTACATAATTCAATATATATCCATTCGCTAACAAGTTGAATTTGACAAAACCCAAAACCTTAGTGCTAGGTATATTTTCCTCTCAATCTAGATGAATATCTGAATTATATTGGTATCATGCACTCGTGTATATGAAATAGGCCTGCGTTATCTCTAGCTGATACATTCGGATATGCTCTAATATCAAGCAAAATGATGCCGTAAGTCCAGTTTTCAAAATATCTCTTTTATATATTTTTATATTACAATTAATCTATAAACCATAAAAATGGCATTCTTACTTCCAGGATACATCTTATCAACGTCTTGGCTGTTATACTTCGGCAGCTGAGTAAGCAAAGTCCCTATTTCCATCCATACAGTTTCCCGGCCACTGAGACACTAGAGAAATGCAACATATAGAACGTTGGTTCCAAGAAGAGGCTAGCTAGCTAACCTCGAACAATGTGGTGGGTGACAGATTCTGATGCGCAAGCCACCTGTCTTATTGCCCTTTACTATTGTAAAGTCAAAGAAGAACAGATGGGTAAGTCTCTGCACCAACATATTTTGGTGTGCCATTTAACCCATCCATGGCTTCTTGATCTGGAGCCTCTTCACATAGCCCTCATTCCAAAGAACCTAAAGCACCTGCTATCCAATTATCAACCGATTATTATATGTGTATATATATACTAAACTATCTCAACATGCACGAGATGTACACATGGAGATCCAAAACAAATCCAACAGGACATCCTCCAGGAAGTCACTGGACTTTATACTTGAAAAGCTCCTGCACTTTAAGCATTACTTTATAACCAAATCCGACCAAGATCCACGCCTTAACAATAAATTATTGTCCCATTCCTGTACCTCTCATCTTCGTTAATCTTTTCTTTTATTTCCATTGGAATTTCTCGAAATCCAAATATGACTATAGTGTTAATTACTATACGAACTCCAAAGCACCAACACAACCAATTGAGACAAGCCATTTCATGACCCATCTCTCTCTCTCCCCCCCCCAACCCCCCCCTCGTCCACGTTACCTCGCTCTCTCTCTCTATATAAACCCCTCCACTTCCACTCCAACCCCCATCATCCAACCCTCTCTCTCCTTCCTCATTTCTGCCTCATGGCCATGGCTGGCCTGCCCCTGCTACAAGTAGTAGTAGTAGTAGCAGCAGCAGTAGTTGCGGTCTCCAGCGGCGCCACCACCGCCCCGGCCGGTTGCACTGCCCCGGCTGACAGCGGCTCCACGCTGCGCGTTCTCCACGCCTTCGGCCCCTGCTCCCCCTTCCACTCATCCGCCTCCTGGGAGGACACTGTCCTCGACCTCCTCTCCCGCGACGACTCCCGCCTCCTCTACCTCGCCTCCCTCGCCACCGCCCGCCGATCCTTTGTCCCCATCGCCCCCGGCCGTCAGCTCCTCCAGACCCCTACCTACGTCGTCCGCGCCCGCCTTGGCAACCCGCCTCAGCCCCTCCTCCTCGCCGTCGACACCAGCAGCGACGTCGCCTGGCTCCCTTGTTCCGGTTGCACCGGCTGTCCCTACTCCGCCGCCGCCTCGCCCTTTGACACTTCCCGCTCCATCACTTACCGCCCCGTCCCTTGCGGCGCTCCGCCGTGCTCGCAAGTCCCCAACCCCTCCTGCCCCGCCGGATCCACCGCCTGCGGCTTCAACATCACCTACGGCTCCTCCTCCCTCCTCGCCTCCCTCGCCCAGGACTCCCTCTCCCTCGCCTCCGACGTCGTCTCCGGCTACAACTTCGGCTGCCTCAAGAAAACCACCGGCCCCTCCGTTCCACCCCAAGGCCTCCTCGGCCTCGGCCGCGGCCCCCTCTCCTTCCTCTCCCAAACCAGGAACATCTACGCCTCCACCTTCTCTTACTGCCTCCCTAGCTTCAAGTCCCTCAACTTCTCCGGCACTCTCCGCCTCGGCCCTGCCGGCCAGCCCTACCGTATTAAAACCACTCCACTCCACTCCAACCCCCACCGCTCTTCTCTCTACTACGTCGATATGGTCGGGATCCGGGTCGGCCCCAAGGTGGTCGACATCCCGCCGGCGGCACTGACCTTCGACGCCGCCACCGGCGGAGGGACGATCTTCGACTCCGGGACGATGTTCACCCGCCTGGTGGCGCCGGCGTACGTGGCGGTGCGGGACGAGTTCCGGCGCCGGGTGCGGGGCGCCGGCAAAGTGACGTCGCTCGGCGGGTTCGACACGTGTTACAATGGCCCCTTCGTGGCGCCGGGGATAACGTTTATGTTCGTCGGGATGAACGTGACGCTGCCGGCGGACAACTATTTGATTCACAGCACCGCCGGGTCGATCACTTGCCTGGCCATGGCGGCAGCGCCGGACAACGTGAACTCGGTACTTAACGTGATTGCCAACATGCAGCAGATGAACCACCGCGTTCTCTTCGACGTGCCCAACGGCAGGCTGGGCGTCGCCCGCGAGCGCTGTACCTTTTAAAAGATTGGATTCCTTCTGAGAATGTGATACGCCATAACAGAGCTCTTGCCACTGGGAGAGTATTATTATTACTATTATTATTATTATTATATTTAGTAATTTTGTTTCAAAATTATAAGTACCTCTCTCTAGTACTGCTCATGTTGCTGTTGTTGTTGGCTTGTATTCATCTTGTAGTGTACTATAGTGTTGTTTGGGTCTGATGCCATGCTGAAGAGCAGTGCTGTTACTGTATCAGTAGATCAAAGGTGTCGTCCTTTTAATCTTTTTTATTTTACGTTTTATCGTTTGGTCGACAGGAGCGAGATAAGGGAATATTCTATGGCTTCTTAAAACTACTAGTTGCCATTCCCCTGCTATATCTATTGGTTTAGCTGTGGTCGGTGTCATATTTTTGCTTTGTTTGAAGGTTTGATGAGGTGTCGGCATGCCCGACAGAAAAACCGATGACAGGTTCACGGGCATACGCATGTACTTGCCGCCAAAAGCGTGTTTGAGTGGAGTCATGAGACGAGCACAAAAAGGTCACGGAGTATAGTGGGGGCCATCAGGTGCTGGCCGCGGGGTCTCCGGACTCTGTAACGGTGGACCGTAGAATGCAGAGATATGGAAGAAAATATTCGTTGCAATAATGATGGTGTCATGTCAAAATTATAATAATTTAATTATTAATTTAAAATTAATAAAATAATATAAAATATTATTATAAAAATTAATAAAATATAAGATGATTGATAAAATATAAATATTTTTATTAATTTATTATAAATTTGATGTGGGACGAAGTTTTTTTTCAGAGACATGAGACCGTAAAGTGGGTTTTTGATGTAGATGGCAGACAAGAACTGCCATATTCTCTATAATAAATAACTAACAAGACAGTTTTAGGACTGCAAGAAGAGCATATATTGATGCCGCAACGTGAATGATTCAATTTTAATTATTGCATTCAGTGTGGTATGTCCGTACGTAAGTCTTGCAGCATCGAACTGCCTATATATTAAGCGTTTCGCTAAGTATGCTCTAGATTTTTGTATACTAAAGTTCTTATATTTAGCATTCCGTGATTTTTGGAGGTCTTTTATCATTCCATGGCAATGTTTATTTGGCATGTCTTTAAAAGATAAACAATGCGATGGATCGGTTTGCATTCTTTGTTGGCACCTTACAAAACTAAATCTGATGTGAGGATGATGTCTGTCCACGGATTTTATGGGATATTTCATATTTTAATTTTTTATAGTGTATTTACGTTAGAATGATATGATTGTCTGTTTATATCAAAAAAAAATAAAAATTGAACATTAATGTGGCATTCCTGCTGGTGGCAATCTCATCAAAAGTAGGTGATAGGGCTGAATGTATTTAGTATCTTCTGAAGGGCTATCTAATACTCTGAAGCCTCTGTTCTATATCTTTATCCAATATCATTTCTGATTAGGCACTTAATTTGTTTTTAACACAGACGTCTCTCCTGTTTTCCTTGTAGCTCCTCGATGCAAAAAGTAGTGGAACACACTATTCAAAAATAAGATAAGAGGGCCTATATGTATTCATTTATCTAACCAATAGTACAGCCTCGCCGATAGGAGTAATAGCTAGCTAGAAAATCAAGTACCTGGAGTTCCAATATCTTGCTACCTTACCTTTGAATCATCAATGCATTCTAGGTGTCCTTCACATGATCTCCGCTTGGTGGTGCACTTAAAAGGCATCGTATCTAGCCTGTGACCCTTTGTGTTCTCTTATTTTACTTAAGCACTCCAACGTTCTTCTAATTTTAATTAAGTACTCCAGTACGTAGAGTGTTAAAATTTGACGCCTCGAGATTCAATCCACATTGAGCCTACAATAAGCTTCACGATGAAAAATAAAGTCCAACGAGACCAAGATCACCCCAAACAGAACTCGGATGGAAGAGATACGAGCTTTTGAAGTCAGCACGAGATCCGAGACGGTGGAGGACTGTCGGCGGCCGGCTGTCACGGGCTTATCCGCAGGCATATCGCAGGGGATGCCGGCATGGGCGTGGCACGGTACTGCGAAGGATTTGGCTTGGCAAAAATTTGCAATGCTACTCGATCATTTGGAACCCCCAGAGTGAGATTTAGGTGGATGTCTTGCTGGGGTAGTGAGGGAGCAATGGTTCGCCAAGGAGCGGCATGGCCGTGGCATGATATCGGGGGGCTCGAGACGTGTGATATTTGGAATGGTGGTGGTTCGCCATGATATATGTGGATACTCAAGGTTTCCTCTTGGTTTGAGGAGGGGCACGGAGCTTTGGCCGCGTACCCGACTCCCCCAGACTCGTAGGAGACGGGTCCGCCGTGGCACAGTTGTGTGGGCAATGGTGGTGCCACGCCTGAATGACCTTATGTGGAGGTATTCGAGGTAATGTTGGTTGGACGAGCTGGCCACATTGTGCGGGAAGGGGATATCTCGAGGTTTTATCCTTGAGGGGTTTGTCTAGACTACTCTATGCATTCTTGATCTCTGTAGTGGAGCGAAGAGGCGATAGAAGGCTAGTCGGGCAAGGGTGTGGCCTACCCAGACAGGCAAGTCTTGTGAGCATCACAAGGTGATGTCTCACGGGGATCCACGGAAACCGATCGGTCGTAGAGAACAAGGAAAGCTTATGATATATTGATCGGTATATGTGCCTTGGAGCTGGGCCAAGGATCATGGATGGCTAAGAGGATCATACCAAGGAGAGGATGGCTTGATGCATTTATCATCCGGTCGAAGATATTTACTTGATGGGGTAAACTTGGATGCCGATATCGTGGCAGTGCTCAATGTGTGAGTAGGCTGTGGACCGAAGATATTAGGTGGTGCAGTCATGTATCCCCAGCATCATGGTAATGCACAGTGATGGGTGTTGGGTATAAAATATCCTCAGCCGAAGTTCTCAGCAGGAAGACAACCCCGCCCGGACTCCTACGGGAGTCGGGCTCCGTCGCCAACACCGACTACAGAACAACTCCGCCCGGACTCCTACGGGAGCCGGGCTCCGTCGCCAACATCGACTACAGAACAACTCCGCCCGGACTCCTACGAGAGCCGGACTCCGCACCTGACTTCAACTACCGGCAAGCTTCGTCCGGACTCCTACGGGAGCCGGACTCCGCACCTGACTTTGATTGCAGGAGGACTCCGTCCGGACTCCTACGGGAGCCGGGCTCCGTCGCCAACATCGACTACAGAACAACTCCGCCCGGACTCCTACGGGAGCCGGGCTCCGTCGCCAACATCGACTACAGAACAACTCCGCCCGGACTCCCACGGGAGCCGGGCTCCGTCGCCAACATCGACTACAGAACAACTCCGCCCGGACTCCTACGGGAGCCGGACTCCGTACCTGACTCCAACTACCGATAAGCTTTGTCCGGACTCCTACGGGAGCCGGACTCCGCACCTGACTTTGATTGCAGGACTCCGCCGGGACTCCTACGGGAGCCGAGCTCCGTCTACGACCCCGACCTCAAGGAGGGCTCCGCCAGGACTCCTACGGGAGCCGAGCTCCGTCCACGACCCCGACCTCAAGGAGGGCTCCGCCAGGACTCCTACGGGAGCCGAGCTCCGTCCACGACCCCGACCTCAAGGAGGACTCCTCCAGGACTCCTACGGGAGCCGAGCTCCGCCCACGACTCCAACCTCAAGGGGGACTCCCACGGAAGCCGGACTCTGCCCACGACTCCAACCTCAAAGAGGACTCCGCCCGGACTCCCACGGGAGCCGGGCTCCGTCGCCAACTTCGACTGCCGGTAAGATCAGTCCGGACTCCTACGAGAGCCGGACTCCACACCTGACTTTGATTGCAGGACTCCGCCGGGACTCCTACGGGAGCCGAGCTCCGTCCACGACCCCGACCTCAAAGAGGGCTCCGCCCGGACTCCCACGGGAGCCGGGCTCCGTCGCCAACTTCGACTGCCGGTAAGATCAGTCCGGACTCCTACGGGAGCCGGACTTCGCAACTGACTTTGATTGCAGGGGATTCCGCCCGGACTCCTACGGGAGCCGGGCTCCGCCCGCGACTTCAGCTCCAAGAGGACTCCGCCCGGACTCCCACGGGAGCCGGACTCCGCCCACGACTCCAACCTCAAGGGGGACTTCCACGGGAGCCGGACTCTGCCCATGACTCCAACCTCAAAGAGGGCTCCGCCCGGACTCCCACGGGAGCCGGGCTCCGTCGCCAACTTTGACTGCCGGTAAGATCAGTCCGGACTCCTACGGGAGCCGGACTTCGCACCTGACTTTGATTGCAGGGGATTCCACCCGGACTCCTACGGGAGCCGGGCTCCGCCGTGACTTCAGCTCCAAGAGGACTCCGCCCGGACTCCCACGGGAGCCGGACTCCGCCCACGATTCCAACCTCAAGGGGGACTCCGCCTGGACTCCCACGGGAGCCGGGCTCCATCATCAGCTCCGACCACTGCCGAACTTCAGCCGACGAATCTGCACTCCCAAGCAGGCCACGATAACGGCCACGATCCTGCTCCACTTCTTAGGACGGATCCCACGCAGCTCCATCACTCCCTGACAGGCCGCAGTAACGGTCACAGCACTGCTCCACTTCCTATGACGGATCCCGCGCAACTCCATCACTCCCTGATAGGCCGCAGTAACGGACACAGCACTGCTCCACTTCCTATGACGGATCCCGCGCAGCCCCACTACTCCCTGGCAGGCCACAATAACGGCCATGATCCTTCTCCACTTCCTGCGACGGATACCATGCGATTCTCTCATCCGCTGGCAAGTCGCAACAACAGACGCCGCTCCACTCCCCGTGACAGACTCCACGTGGCACGCCCCAGTGATAGCCACGGGTCCACTCCACTACTCTTCGCAGCAAACTCCGCCTGACTCTGGGTAGCCCACTGCCAGACGGTTACAGATGTCGCTATCAGGCTACTGCCCCCTCCGCCTATAAAAGGGGGCCCCAGATACGTTATTCTATGAGCTCTAATTCTTTACCTCAAAACTCTGCTAAATTCTCCGTTCGAGCACTCCATTCTTGTTGAGGCAGAGAACTGACTTGAGCGTCGGAGGGTCTTGCCGGAGCAACCCCACCTCCGGTTTAGACTTCCTTTGCAAGTCCCGGCGGCGACCGCGACTCCCTCGACTCCAGCTTCTCCGGCGCAAGCAGATTTTTGCACCAACAGGATTAGCGCTAGAAGGAGGGGCGCCTGTGTCTTCGCAGTACCCTTGTTCTAAAAGGAGCGCTCAACGGAGCCGTCTCCGACCGTCTCCTCCGGCACCCACTCCTTGCTTCTCCCACATGATCCTTGCTCGATGCCTCCCCGCAAGGCGTCCACGCGATGGTCCACGGCCTCCGCGGCCAGATCTCAGGCTCCGACCTCTTCTCCTGTTTCTCAACCTCCTCCTCCTCCTCCGGCGGCGGCGGTCGGCGCGGAGCAGTTTGACCTGCTAGCGCAGCAGGTCAGAGGCCTCACAGAAGCTGTGCAGGCTATGCAGCAGCAGCAGCCGCAGGCATCAGTACGCCCGGAAAGGACGTCCCCGGAACATCAGAATCCGACGGTGGGGCGGGCCACCTGGGCCAGCCGCCCCGTCCTTCCTGGGAAAACGAACCCGAGGGTGGAGAGCCCTCAATCGGACCACGACTCCACCCCTGGAAGATCCCTGCCCCCATTCTGTCAGAGGACCCTCGAGACTCGAAGCCGGGAGGATTTTCTGGACCGGAGGCTCCAGGAGATGAACCGGCGGATCGAAGAGCTCCGCCATGCTCCCTCCGCTTATGGTGAAGATATTTGTACGGACCCTCCCTTCTCTCAAATGATCATGCAGGAACCGATCCCGCCAAACTTCAAGCTCCCCCAGTTTGAAAGCTACGACGGGACTTCAGACCCGATTGATCATCTGGAGGCCTTCCGGATGATGATGCTGCTTCACGGTGCTCCTGATGCCATCCTATGCTGGGCCTTCCCGTCCACCTTGAAGGGAGCGGCGAGGAACTGGTACTCGGCTTTGAAACTAGGTACCATCTTTTCCTTCGATCAAATGAGCCACCAATTCATGGCCCATTTTGTCAGCAGCCGGCACCCCCGGAAGGGTTCGGAGTCCCTCATCAACATCAAGCAGAGGGAAGGGGAGTCCATTCGGGCCTACATCAACCGTTTCAACGTCGCGGCGCTGGAGGTCCGAAACTTGGACCAATCAGTCGCAATGGCCGCCCTGAAGGGTGGCCTTCAGAAGAATGACCTTTTGTTCTTCCTGGAGAAGAAGTACCCCAGAGATTTTGCTGCTTTGCTAGCTCGGGCTGAAGGGTACGCTCGAGCGGAAGAAGCCTTCAAAATGAGGGATGAAGAGACAGCGAGGGAGCGGCAAGCGGGAGGCTCGAGTAAGCCCGCGATTGAAAAAAGGCCAAGGGAAGCCCGGCCGCATTCTCGATCCCCTCCTGGGCACAAGCGCGCCCATACTCCACCCCGGGTGCGCAGACAGAGAAGTCCGGATCGCGGGGTTCGACGGGGTTCCCCACCAGGGAGATTCCGCAACTACGCCCCCCTCAACGCCTCGAAGGCCCAGGTACTGATGGAGGTCAAGGAGCAGCTCCCTAGGCCGGAGAGGATGCGCACACACCCCGGGAAGCGCAACCCCAATAAATTCTGCCTCTACCACCACGACCACGGCCACGACACAGAGGAATGCATCCAGCTCCGGGACGAGATCGAGGAGCTCATTCGACGAGGTCGACTCGACAGGTTCATCCGACGTAGGCCTGAGGGTAGAGGAGATTGGCCAAGGACCCTTCTGCAGCCTGAACCGCCAAGAAGGGAGGAGCAACCCGGGGACCGGCCCCCCATCGGGACCATCGACTCCATCACCGGAAGGCCTCAAGGAGGAGCAGACCTCCCGCAACCGTGAAACTCGAAAAATCTGTAAATGTATCACTTACGATTTCACCTTGAATCTAAATTTCTTTCTACTTGACGTACTCTTCCCATCTGGCATGGATTTGTCACGACTGGATATGACCCCTCCAAACGCCTGAAACAAAGTTATGTTAGGAGCGGAGGGAGAACCCCATCCTAACATACCAAAAATGAAAGTCCAACTATCTCGAAATCGGATTGGGGGAGAGGCCTTACAACACCCTAATGTGCCCCCACGGCCATGTCAGGAACAGGAGGAGGACCTCGTCCTGACATGAGCAAAGTCAAAGGCCCGATTCTTTTAGACCGGATGGGAGAAAAGGCCTTACAGTGCCTTAATGTGCCCCCACAGCCATGTCAAGAACAGGAGGAGAACCTCGTCCTGACATGAGCAAAGTCAAAGGCCCGGTTCTTTTAGACCGGATGGGGGGAGAGGCCTTACAGCACCCTAATGTGCCCCCACAGCCATGTCAGGAACAGGAGGAGAACCTCGTCCTGACATGAGCAAAGTCAAAGGCCCGGTTTTTTTAAACCGGATGGGGGGAGAGACCTTACAGCGCCCTAATGTGCCCCCACAGCCATGTCAAGAACAGGAGGAGAACCTCGTCCTGACATGAGCAAAGTCAAAGGCCCGATTCTTTTAGACCGGATGGGGGGAGAGGCCTTACAGCGCCCTAATGTGCCCCCACAGCCATGTCAGGAATAGGAGGAGAACCTCGTCCTGACATGAGCAAAGTCAAAGGCCCGATTCTTTTAGACCGGATGGGGGGAGAGGCCTTACAGCGCCCTAATGTGCCCCCACAGTCATGTCAGGAACAGGAGGAGAACCTCGTCCTGACATGAGCAAAGTCAAAGGCCCGGTTCTTTTAGACCGGATGGGGGGAGAGGCCTTACAGTGCCCTAACGCGCCCCCACGGCCAAGTCGAGAATGGGAGGAGAACCTCGCCCTGGCTTGAGCAAAGTAGAAGGCCCGGACTCCTACGGGAGCCGGGCTCCATCCACGACGCCAAGGAAGACTCCACCCAGACTCCCACGGGAGTCGGGCTCCGTCCACGATGCTAGGGAAGACTCCACCCGAACTCCTACGGGAGCCGAGCTCCGTCCACGACGCTAAGGAAGACTCCGCCCGGACTCCTACGAGAGCCGGGCTCCACCCACAACACCAAGGATGACTCCACCCAGACTCCTACGAGAGCCGGGCTCCACCCACAACTTCTGCAGTGAGGGAGACTCCGTCCGCCCTGGCAATGGCCCTTACGTGCCCCGCGGGAACGGGAGAAGAACCTTGTCCTGATGTTGGCGAGATTCGGCCGCCCAACAAGATCGGGAGAAAGGAAAAAGCCCCTCAGCGGCACCTCCTCGCTCCTATGCAACCCCGTAAAAAGTGAGGGGAAGGCCCTCACTCGGAGAAAAGAAAAATTAAAAAGGAAGGGTGACGAGCTACGATGAAAACAGATGAAGGACGAACCGCACCAAAGACCTGAAGGACTTTGTCCTGACGGAGACGGGGAGTTCCTATCAAACACCCCCGACCTCTAAAAAGACTCCCGACACAGGTTAGGAAGATAGCGACATCTCCAAAGTAATGCGGAGTCCGGACGGCCAAGCTCGGGCTTGCGGCCATGCACGACGAGAAAGGCAAGCTAACGCATCGATGACTGGGCGCCTCCCAACGACGTCTACATCAGACAAGTCGAGCGACAAGAAAAGTTCGACGAATGATAATTTAGTACAACACGCAGACGAGATAACACAAAATACCCTTTTCATTCTATTTCCAAAATACACACTACAAAGCCCGGAAGGCCAAGGAAAGAAAAGCAAAACGACAAAAGCGGGATAAAACAACAAAAAGAGAAGTATACACATGAAAGGATGGAAGGACGAAAAGAGCTCTAAGGAGGCTCTGCTCCCTCCGACCTAGAGTTATCTGCTCCTCCCCTCATCCAGGACTGCCTTAGATTCTCAATTTCTTCTTCTAGCTTTTTCCTTTTCTGCAGCGCGTCCTGGAGCGCCCGACGAAGTCGCTGGCTCTCGGCCTCCGCCTCTCGACGCCTCTTCCTCAAGACCTCGGATTCCGCCTCCGCGTCCGCGATGGCCCGCTGCTCGTATGCCAGTTGAATCTTCAGTTGTTGCAGCTCGGCTGTCTTATCCCCAAGGGCGACAGAAATCCCTTCAACGGTTCCTCTTAGGGACTGGAGCTCATCAGAATCCCGGGCGGAAGTAAGCTGAGCCCTGCTGGCCAGCTGCCTCTGGAGATGGGCGACTTCGTCGGTCGCCGCCCTGAGTCTCCCTTTATATTCCTCCACTTGCCTGCGCCAGCTGGCCCGATGTACGTCGTGGCTCACCTCGGCATCCTGAAGCTGCCGCTGAAGGTCGGAGACCTTCTTCGACCACTCCTGGTCGCCATCGACCCGAGCCAAGAGCCGGGACGAACTTTCTTCCAGCTGGCCGATCTTCCCCTTCGCGGCTGACAGTTCCACCTTGAGGGCACTAATCCTGGCGGCCTGAGCCCAAATTCGATCGCTGGCGCTCTTCTTGCATTCCTCAAGCTCCTTCGCAAAATTTGCCTTCCTCCGGCTATACTCCATGATCCCCTTCACGTGGAGATTCTGAAAGTGGGTGGCCTCCGCGGCGGCTTCAGAATGACCTTCCCTCAATCTGCGGAGCTCGCTTTCCATCTTCTTTGACTTCTTTGTCAAGTGAAGGACTTCCTTCTTCAGCCGCTGGATCGTCGACTTCAGCGGGACCCCCAGGGGCAGGGGGAGTGCTTCTGCAGGACACTGCCATCGGAAGGCAAAAGCGTCAAAGCACGACTCATCGCAGTTGGAAAAACAAAGAGAAGAAGGGGAAGGAGGAGAAGCCATCCGCGGCAAGAAATTCAGCTTTATTGATTGGATGATTCTTGAAGACAAAAAAGAAAAGAAAAATTGTGATGAAATAAAAATACAAGGTCGGAGGTCTCAGACCTCGGGGGCGGGGGTTGGAGAACTCGGCGTCCCCGGCAAGGGAGCTGCAACAGCAGTAGCGGCTGGCGAGGGACCGGCCTCGTCTTCGGACTCCTCGTCTAGGAAGCTGAGGTCGAGCTCCAAAAATTTTCTGGCCACCTTCTCTTGGCAGAGCTCAAACCCCTTAATGAACGCCTCCTGGCCGAATTGGACGTTCAGGTCCCTCATCTCCGCGGAAGCCTTGAATTCCTCTACCGCAAGGGCTCTGGCCTCCGAGACCAGGACCAGAATCTGCTCGGCCAAGTTGGCGACCTCGGCCTCCGCCCTTCTCGCCGACTCCTCCAAGGTCCGCCTCTCCTCCTTCTGGGCTTGTTTCTCTCTCTCCAGGGCCTCTTGGAGGGCGACTACTTCGGCCGTCTTTGCTTGGAGGCGAGCAACCTCGACCCGGCAGTGCTCCTCCACCTGGAGGATGTCCCTCCTCGCACAGTTCACTGCCTCAATATTGGCGAGGAGCTGGTGCCCAATCTGCAAGGGCGGCTGGGGGATCAGAATAAAGGCCGAATAACCAGGTGAATAAAGATTTGCTTACCTCAAGGAAGGACCCCAAAGAGTCCCAGGCCCGCTGCTCAGGATCGACGCGGTCGATCCTCTCGACGACGTCGGGCAGAATGCAGCCGTCGATCAACCGCCAGATCAAATCTCTGTCATTGAAGGGATTCTCCGGCCCCTCTTCGGAGCAGAGGGACTCGTCGGCGGCAGTTCGGCGGCTGCTCACCCTGCGGGCCACCGATTTCTTCCTCTTCCCCCTCTCGGCCACGGGCGCCTCCGTGGAGCGGACCCCCGAGACAGGGGCCCCAGTTGGCGGACTCCTCGAGGAGGCTCGGGGAGCCGTTGCCTCGGCATCCGAGGGAATGTCAATCGCTGGGGCCACCTGGGCGGGCGCGGCCAAGCTCGACTCCTCCGCCCTGGCCCTCTTCGCCGATCCGGAGGTCGCGACGCCCTTTCTCTTGTGGGCCCTGAGGCCCCTGGCAAGCATCCGCGCTGCTTCGGCATCCATTCCTTAAAAAAAAAAAAAAAAAAAAAAAGAGAAGGGGGAGAAAAAGAAAGAAGAAAAAGAAGCAAACCAATCAATCAAGAGTCAAAGATCAAAAAAAAAAAAAAGGGAGGGGGGAGAAAGAAAGAAAGAAACAGAGGGGAAAAAGAGAGAAAAGGAAGAAGAGTAAAAAAAGAGAAAGAAAAAGAAGAGGGACAGAAGAAAAGGAGATAAGGGGAGAGATGAAGTACTCGCAGGATCCTGGGGGCTCAGGCCAATGTTGAACAAAAATTACTCCCTCAGAAGATTGGGAAGGGAAGGAGCGGAGTAGGCAAGAAGCTTCCGGGCAGCCTGAAGGTCATCCTCCCCCAGGCTGGGGGCCCGGCGGACAGAATCCCTCAGAGAGCCCCAAGGGGGCAGGCCCAGCCTCAAGGTCGGACAGTGCACGAAGAGGTATTTTCCCTTTCAATTATGGATTGAAGAAGGGGCACCTTTCAGTAACCCCTTCTTGTCGAACTGGGGGGAGAAGTACCACCAGTCCTTCGCCGAAGGATGGCGCTTGAAAGTATAGAAGTGCCTGAATAGGGAGAGGGACGGCTGGACCTCGACTACATGGCAGAGGGAGAGAAATCCTATCAAAAACCTAAAAGAATTTGGGACCACAGAAGCCAAGGAGATGTCTAAGAAGCAGAAGAGGGCAACTACAAAGGAAGGAAGTGGAAGCCGGAGCCCGGCACGGAACGCCTCCTGATATAGACAAAAACGACCGGATGGAGGAGTGCTAGCCCGGTCAGAAGGGCTAGGCAGCTCCAGGTCATACTCCGGAGGAACTCCATACTGAACCCTTATCAGAAGGAGTTCCTCCGGAGTCAGGGAACATGGAATGGCGCCCGGTGCAAAAACTGGGCGGAGCCCAGCCTCGGACGCGGGTTCGTCTACAGAGCAGGGGACCTGGGGGTTTGAGGCGGAGGAACTCCCGGAACTGCAGGGAGCGGAAGAGCCGGACGATATTTTGAGTAGCTTCGAATGTGGGCTCCAAAGATCCCGAAGAAGATGGACAGGATGAAGGGCGAGGGGTCACAGGAAATTAACTCGGAGGAATACAAAAACAATGACAAAGAAGAAGTCCCTAAGCGGTGGGGAGAAGGTTGAAGGTGCTGGAACTAACCTAGATCGCTCTGAGGGACCAGAGGGACGAAGACAGGGACGGTTTGGAGGGCGCCTACGGCTCGAGAAGATGCCAACTGAAACAGGGCTCTCGAAGGGAAGGCAGACACTGATAAAAACTCTGGAACGGAATAGGACCCCTAAAGGTGGAAGGACGGGTTTAAATAGACCCTGGGATTCGGTGCCATAATGATCGCGAATCCCCCTAGGCCAGCCCGCGCTCGACACATGTCCTACTCACCATGGTAGGCGGCTGAAAGCGGCTGACGGTTCGCAAGACTATTATTGCGCTGTACCTGGGCCAGTGTACCTACGGGAATTTCGAAGAGTCCCTTCGTATCACCCCGATTCGAAATGACTCCAGCACGCGCACATTTAATGCCAAAATATCTGGAGGCGGTCGTGCGCAGGATTCGAGGGGACAACTTCGGCTGTGCCAGTCTCTCTGTACTTCATTCGAAATTCAAACTCGAAAGTAGGGAGACTGGTATTGGGTATAAAATACCCTCAGCCAAAGTTCTCAGCAGGAAGACAACCCCGCCCGGACTCCTACGGGAGCCGGGCTCCGTCGCCAACATCGACTACAGAACAACTCCGCCCGGACTCCTACGGGAGCCGGGCTCCGTCGCCAACATCGACTACAGAACAACTCCGCCCGGACTCCTACGGGAGCCGGACTCCGCACCTGACTTCAACTACCGGCAAGCTTCGTCCGGACTCCTACGGGAGCCGGACTCCGCACCTGACTTTGATTGCAGGAGGACTCCGTCCGGACTCCTACGGGAGCCGGGCTCCGTCGCCAACATCGACTACAGAACAACTCCGCTCGGACTCCTACGGGAGCCGGGCTCCGTCGCCAGCATCGACTACAGAACAACTCCGCCCGAACTCCCACGGGAGCCGGGCTCCATCGCCAACATCGACTACAGAACAACTCCGCCCGGACTCCCACGGGAGCCGGGCTCCGTCGCCAACATCGACTACAGAACAACTCCGCCCGGACTCCTACGGGAGTCGGACTCCGTACCTGACTCCAACTACTGGTAAGCTTTGTCCGGACTCCTACGGGAGCCAGACTCCGCACCTGACTTTGATTGCAGGACTCCGCCGGGACTCCTACGGGAGCCGAGCTCCGTCCACGACCCCGACCTCAAGGAGGGCTCCGCCAGGACTCCTACGGGAGCCGAGCTCTGTCCACGACCCCGACCTCAAGGAGGGCTCCGTCAGGACTCCTACGGGAGCCGAGCTCCGTCCACGACCCCGACCTCAAGGAGGACTTCGCCAGGACTCCTACGGGAGCCGAGCTCCGCCCACGACTCCAACCTCAAGGGGGACTCCCACAGGAGCTGGACTCCACCCACGACTCCAACCTCAAAGAGGGCTTCGCCCGGACTCCCACGGGAGCCGGACTCCGTCGCCAACTTCGACTGCCGGTAAGATCAGTCCAGACTCCTACGGGAGCCGGACTCCATACCTGACTTTGATTGCAGGACTCCGCCGGGACTCCTACGGGAGTCGAGCTCCATCCACGACCCCGACCTCAAAGAGGGCTCCGCCCGGACTCCCACGGGAGCCGGGCTCCGTCGCTAACTTCGACTGCTGGTAAGATCAGTCTGGACTCCTACGGGAGCCGGACTTCGCACCTGACTTTGATTGCAGGGGATTCCGCCCGGACTCCTACGGGAGTCGGGCTCCGCCCGCGACTTCAGCTCCAAGAGGACTCCGCCCAGACTCCCACAGGAGCCGGACTCCGCCCACGACTCCAACCTCAAGGGGGACTCCCACGGGAGCCGGACTCCGCCCACGACTCCAACCTCAAAGAGGGCTCCGCCCGGACTCCCACGGGAGCCGGGCTCCGTCGCCAACTTCGACTGCCGGTAAGATCAGTCCGGACTCCTACGGGAGCCGGACTTCGCACCTGACTTTGATTGCAGGGGATTCCGCCCGGACTCCTACGAGAGCCGGGCTCCGCCCGCGACTTCAGCTCCAAGAGGACTCCGCCCGAACTCCCACGGGAGCCAGACTCCGCCCACGACTCCAACCTCAAGGGGGACTTCGCCCGGACTCCCACGGGAGCCGCGCTCCGTCATCAGCTCCGACCGCTGCCAAACTTCAGCCGACGAATCTGCACTCCCAAGCAGGCCACGATAACGGCCACGATCCTGCTCCACTTCTTAGGACGGATCCCGCGCAGCTCCATCACTCCCTGACAGGCCGCAGTAACGGTCACAGCACTGCTCCACTTCCTATGACAGATCCCGTGCAACTCCATCACTCTCTGATAGGCCGCAGTAACGGTCACAGCACTGCTCCACTTCCTATGACGGATCCCGCGCAGCCCCACTACTCTCTGGCAGGCCACAATAACGGCCATGATCCTGCTCCACTTCCTGCGATGGATACCGTGCGATTCTCCCATCCGCTGGCAAGTCGCGACAACAGACGCCGCTCCACTCCCCGTGACAGACTCCACGTGGCACGCCCCGGTGATAGCCACGGGTCCACTCCACTACTCTTCGCAGCAAACTTCGCCTGACCCTGGGCAGCCCACTGCCAGACGGTTACAGATGTCGCTATCAGGCTATTGCCCCCTCCGCCTATAAAAGGGGGCCCCAGATACGTTATTCTATGAGCTCTAATTCTTTACCTCAAAACTCTGCTAAATTCTCCATTCGAGCACTCCATTCTTGTTGAGGCAGAGAATTGACTTGAGCGTCGGAGGGTCTTGCCGGAGCAACCCCACCTCCGGTTTAGACTTCCTTTGCAGGTCCCAGCGGCGACCGCGACTCCCTCGACTCCAGCTTCTCCGGCGCAAGCGGATTTTTGCACCAACAATAGGTGAGCAGGCCATAAATATTGTCAAGCGATATGACCAGGGATGGAAAGGCATATCAAGGATGCAAGGCCGGGATCGTGGCACAAGATTTTGTAGGGGAAGCTTGGCTAGTCGAACCCCAGAGGACTCGGATGTGTACGATCATCTGTAGCTTGGGGGAGCTATAGGTCATGTCAGCTTGGTAGTTTAGCTGGGCTGCATTAAAGATGGGTTTGCCCGAGCCTCATGCATAGTGGTGGTGTTGCATGGTCATGCTATGTGGATTTGGTATGTGTAGTACTGAAGGGCAGCTTGGTGGGTTGCGGATCAGTGACACAATGGTTATGTCTTGGCACGAGAGTATGTTGAGGATCAAGACATCTGGGATGAGCAGTGCTTGGCTTGAGGGGCAAAACCTTAGAGTTGACACAGAGGTGTTGAGCTGCAGAACACTCTTGGAAAGAGTCTATGTTATGGCACGGAGGTGCGCATGAGCATTGCAGTTGATTCGAGGGGTCGGATTGCTTATGGGCACTTGAGGGTGTCATTTGTATTCGTACAACAGTGTTGCCAGGCAGGGGCATAGAGGTGCAAGCTTGGCTATGTGGCTGGACTGCTACGTGCTTATTGGTATGTCCGAGGAAAAGACTCAAGAGGGCTGGCCTTGGTATGTGGCATGCTGGAGCGCCGTACGGGTGTTTGGGTAAGAAAACACTCACCCCATGACAGTTGGTATCAGAGCCAGGTTGGCTAAGTCGATGGTCGACGTTGTGCTTGGAGTTAGCTTCTGATATGTGGGGTATCAAGTTGCATGTTTTGGTTGCAGATACGGGGGTATCCAAAGCAATGTGAATTTAAAGGCTAAGTTCAGAGGAACTGGATGTCTGAGTTTGTTGTGGGTGTCAATGACTCAGAGTAGGGGAGCATGTTGCAAGGCAATGTGCTCAGTGCAGAATGAAAAAGGGTTGCTCATCAATGGCACTAGTGGATGGAGACCTGTGAACGTGAAAGTCTACCAGTTCATGACTGAAGAAAAGGAATTTAGGGTGAAGAGTGCTCGTAAATGCTAAAGCACTTGGGCTGCATGCAAAGTTGCAAGGCAGAGCATCTCAAGGGACTAGAATTTCCAAAGAGGTAGAGCTGGGTAAACAGACTGAGGTACTTGGGTGTATCTATAGTGCAGGAAATGATGTAGCACTCATCTTAAAAGTGCAAGCTGAGATGAGAACTTGGAAAGTCAAGGGACTCAGTTGCACAAGGTATGGGAACATTGGAAAGAGCCATCTCTTGTGTGGATGATTGTGGAGCTGAAGCACTTGAATGGTATGAGATATCAATCAAACTTAATGAAACTGCTCTCAGGGTGAAGGCGTTGGCAAGCTGAGGTACTAGAGACAGATATTTGGCTTAATGAAACTGCTCTCAGGGTGAAGGCATTGGCAAGCTGAGGTACTAGAGGCAAATATTTGGCTTAATAGAACTGCTCTCAGGGTGAAGGCGTTGGTAAGCCGAGGTACTAGAGGTAGATATTTGGCCAAAGGTGTCTTCTCGCTACATAGGCATGTGATGTCAGGGTGTAGGAGATGAGGCACGAAGGTTGTTTAATGTTGGCTAGGTTGGCCATGAGGTGGTCATGCTGTGAGGCATTACAAGGCCCTGATGTCGAGGCAAGTGGGTGTCGATGTACTGGAGTCATAAGAGTGTGGCAGGCCAGAGGGGTAGCCTTGCATTGGCATTACAGACTCAGAGTCAAGACACAGAAGCAATCGAGTTAGGAATCGCAGGAAACAGCATGGACAAATGGTTCTGTAGAGACAGACAACTGGTGCTCGGAGTGAAGACTGGATTGTCTAGGAACTTGAGCAAAGTGGAAAGTGACTTTGATTGGATATCAGGGTCCTGCTTGGAAGCAACCATGTATCTGTGTTGGTATGGGACAGTGCAGAGTTATGGAGACAACTTGTAAGTACTTGGCATCGGTGCAGTGTGGTAGGGTCCGAAGTCTTGGTGTTAAATGGAAACGGTCAGAATTACCACAAGACTGCAAGATGGGTATGTTGCAAGACCAGGCGTTTGGAGGTGAGTTGCCAAAGGGGACTCATGTGATGGGCCACTTCGAGACTGGTGGGCAGGAGTTAAGCCTTGGACACAGTTCAAGGAGTGCCATTTTGTGTTTCTGACAATGGATCTTGCATTGGTGGAGACAATGGCAGCTCTTAGATTGAGAAAATCGAGAGTAAAGCCTCGGAAGAGTTCGAGGAGTGCCACAAAGTCTTTAGTTAAGTTGATGGTCAGAGGACTGCAGCAAGCTTTGAGAATGCAGTGGCTGCTCTTAGATTGGGGCAATCAAGAGTTAAGCCTTGGAAGAGTCCGAGGAATGCCATGTAATTGAAGGTCAGAAGACCATTGGAGGAGGACAAAAGCAGAGGTTGGTGTTGGATTTTGTAGCAGTTTGGTTCTGTGGAGGAGTCAGTGTGGTGTGGATGATGGATTCTCAATGGTGGAGAAAGGATCAAGGACATCAAGACCGTGGGTCTCTGACTTGAGGAACCATATTTATAGTGACTACAGTGGAAATTTGGTTGTGGTGACTAATATTCAAGTAGTAGCTTGGACGTCGACGAGGACGTCGACAGCTTGAGTGGGGGAGAATTATCACAGGCTTATCCGCAGGCATGTCGCAGGGGGTGCCGGCATGGGCGTGGCACGGTGCTGCGAAGGATTTGGCTTGGCAAAAATTTGCAATGCTACTCGATCATTTGGAACCCCCAGGGTGAGATTTAGGTGGATGCCTTACTGGGGTAGTGAGGGAGCAATGGTTCGCCAAGGAGCGGCATGGCCGTGGCATGATATCGGAGGGCTCGAGATGCGTGATATTTGGAATGGTGGTGGTTCGCCATGATATATGTGGATACTCAAGGTTTCCTCTTGGTTTGAGGAGGGGCGCAGAGCTTTGGCTGCGTACCTGACTCCCCCAGACCCGTAGGAGACGGGTCCGCCGTGGCACAGTTGTGTGGACAATGGTAGTGCCATGTCTGAATGGCCTTATGTGGAGGTATTCGGGGCAATGTTGGTTGGACGAGCTGGCCACATTGTGCGGGAAGGAGATATCTCGAGGTTTTATCCTTGAGGGGTTTGTCTAGACTACTCTATGCGTTCTTGATCTCTGTAGTAGAGCGAAGAGGCGATGGAGGGCTAGTCGGGCAAGGGTGTGGCCTACCCAAACAGGCAAGTCTTGTGAGCATCGCAAGGTGATGTCTCACGGGGATCCACGAAAACCGGTCGATCGTGGAGAACAAGGAAGGCTTATGATATATCGATCGGTATATGTGCCTTGGAGCTGGGCCAAGGATCATGGATGGCCAAGAGGGTCATGCCAAGGAGAGGACGGCTTGATGCATTTATCATCCGATCGAAGATATTTACTTGATGGGGCAAACTTGGATGCCGATATCGTGGCAGTGCTCAATGTGTGAGTAGGCTGTGGACCGAAGATATTGGGTGGTGCGGTCATGTATCCCCAGGATCATGATAATGCATAGTGATGGGCGAGCAGGCCATGAATATTATCAAGCGATATGACCAGAGATGGAAAGGCATATCAAGGATGCAAGATCGGGATCGTGGCACAAGAGTTTGTGGGGAAAGCTTGGCTAGTCGAACCCCAGAGGACTCAGATGTGTACGATCATCTGTAGCTTGGGGGAGCTGCAGGTCATGTCAGCTTAGTAGTTTAGCTGGGCTGCATTAAAGATGGGTTTGCCCGAGCCTCATGCATAGTGGTGGCGTTGCATGGTTGTGCTATGTGGATTTGGTATGTGTAGTACTGAAGGGCAGCTTGATAGGTTACGGATCAGTGACACAGTGGTTATGTCTTGGCACGAGGGTATGTTGAGGATCAAGACATCTGGGATGAGCAATGCTTGGCTTGAGGGGCAAAGCCTTAGAGTTGACACAGAGGTGTTGAGCTGCAGAGCACTCTTGGAAAGAGTCTATGTTATGACACGGAGGTGCGCATGAGCATTGCAGTTGATTCGAGGTGTCGGATTGCTTATGGGCACTTGAAGGTGTCATCTGTATTCCGTACAACAGTGTTGCCAGGCAGGGGCATAGAGGTGCAAGCTTGGCTATGTGGCTGGACTACTGCGTGCTTATTGGTATGTCCGAGGAAAAAGACTCAAGAGGGCTGGCCTTGGTGTGTGGCATGCTGGGGCGCCGCACGGGTGTTTGGGTAAGAAAACACTCATCCCGTGACACAGCGGCGGGCCAGCGAAGCGGCGGCGGCGCGCGGCCGAGGTGGGGCCAACGTGCAGGATGCGCGACCCAGGCGGGCAGGCGGCCCAGTCGGGCCCGTGGCCCAGGTGGGCGCACGGCCCAGCCCCTGTGCGGGCCCACGTGCGGGTGCGGTCGAGGCCCACGCACGCGGATCGGCCAAGGCCTAGGCGCCTTGCTTGGGCCCTTTACCTCGGTCCACCGTGGACCTGTGGACCGCGGTCCACGGTACTATTCCATGGACTGGTCGCGATCAGACAACCCAAGGAGTTTTCGATGATGATCTAATGGTTCAGAAACTTGATTTGGGTTGATTAAGAAGTTCTAAGCCTAATCTAAATCATGTTTAACCCTTTAAAAGGGCCTATACACAGGTGTGTGGTCTTCTGGTGGTCTGATTTTGCCGCAAACGCACCGTATGGAGCAGAAGCACTGAGAGAGAAGGAGCAGGAGACTCCTGGACAGCGGACGTCAGGCACTTCAGAGGTTCAGGGAGTCTTTCAAGAGAGAAAGCTTTTGTGAGGGAAACTTCCAATGAGAGAGAAATTGGGTGTACAAGGGTTGAGGGTGAGATCTCCTCTTGTAAGATTTCTTTTTCATAGTGAAGTTTGCATGCCCCATGGAGACGAGTCTTTTTGTGGTTGATCCACATATTTTGATTATTTTATTTTGTTTCTTCTTTCTTTCTGCTGCATCGCGTGGTACTGAAAAGATTTTGAAAGGTGGTGTCTTAATCAGATATCCATCTAATATAGAACTTTCAGTTATGGTATGATTAAGCCTTTAAGGGCTATACCGCAGCTAAGTTTCCAGACGAATAACTGGAACTTGCCTTATATTAATAGCCTTCATAAGCTCTGATCCTTTTCTGACCTGACCATTTTAACTAGCATCAGACCAGAAGAAAAAAAAACTTGCATCAGCCTTCAGTTCACGTAATGCACTATTCAAGTGAGTAATGCCCTTGAAATAGCCGTTCTTCTACTTCCTCAAAAAGAATCATGTACTTTGAAAACATTCTCCAGTGAGCTTGGATTGCTCTGGCTTGTTCTCTACTCTTCTTGGTTCAGTGGCATATCTTACAATCCAGTTTTCCACGGAGAATTTTATCAGTAATAGAGATAGTGTTCCGATAAAATTATAGATGTACTCTTCTTGCAATTAATAAAATGGCCTACAAGGCATTTCATCTCAATACAAGAACTGAAAGATTTTAATTTGCTCACCGTATGTGCTCCGAGCAAACCTTATAGCAACCTAGCAATGTCTTCTCAACCGTTCTTAATTATTTATTGTATGATGCCAATGAACCGGTCCATCACAGTAACCATGTAAAATTAATTTCATCTATGCATGGGTTACAAGAATTACACAAACAGAATTTCAGAAACTCTCTGTATGGACAGATGGAGATATTCTTCATCAAACATAAATTTTTTATGATATTCAAAAAGTACTACAAGATACTGTGCATACTTCAGAGACATCCATCAAAACATAAGTAGCCACGTGTGTTTACGTGTGCAGATTAAAATATTAAAAATAAATAAATCAATTTTAAAAATATTTAAATAATTTAAATAAATATTATATAATTATTTTTTTTATAAATATTTGCACAGTATCATACGATATTTTTTAAATATCACAGAGGATTATGTTCTTTTTTTATCACACGGTGAATATTGCGCGGCTCCGTAAGCATGCATGGAATGGAGCATTGTCTTTGGCGAAAGACAAAACGGCCCCGTGAAACAACTCTGAAAGGCTTTGGTGATGGAACGATGAACGTACCCGGACTGAAGTCTTCTAAGTGACATAAGTAATTTTTCCCTTCATCGGGCACTATGTGGACCAATTCAAATCGGACAAATACGTGTGTGCCCTGGTCAGAAGGAATTTATTTGTCCACACATCCATACTTGAGGTGCACCTGACGTTAATGCTCACATGGCTGGATGACTGTAGTCACTGTCTGTCCTAACTCAAAGCCTTGGACCGTGCATGGTTGTTTTCCCACCCTCAATAATACACCGTGCTGCATGTGTCGTTCACTTTTATCCGATACTTCCAAACCATCTCCATTGGATACGGAGATGGGCACCGTTTTGTGGGCCAATTAAACATGCCGAAATTTTTTCGATTTATGTAGCTTTTACAAATTCTTTTTCATGTCCCAAAACCATCATCTAGATTTTTTTTTTTTTTTTTTTTGGTTGGGGGTAAAATAAGGAGCGGAAGCTTCATTGATCATAAAAGATACAAGAACAAGTTCCAACATGTTGCTGCCAAATAGCTAGTGCAGCAGGGAATATGCAAGGGAAAGCTATATGTAAGATAGATGACACCAGTGATCAAAACAAAATCCTGTGTACATGAACATATTCTCCAAAAGATGACAGGTATACAGGTTATGAGAGTAAATATACAAACAGCCTTGTAGAACACCACCTGCAGTAGTTCGAAGCATAAAGCACCCAGGTGAGACATCCATTAGCATGCA